>NC_133531.1:52620056-52687601 GCF_048544455.1 Silene latifolia
TGAATAAAAAGGGGTGTAAACAATTGATTAAAAGCACTAGGGTGTCATGGGGTCATAGGGGAATCATGGGATATGATCATACAAACATGTTCTCAAATTATAAGCAAGCAATTATTGTTGTGATGGATTGAGTTGGGTTATATCTTACAATCCTAGGAAAGTTTGGGTCCCGGAGCCGAATCGATTAGATTGTACAACACCTACAAGTCGACTTAATCTTTCCTACTCAACACATGCATGGTCTAACAAGACTCGAGTTGGGTTATGTCTTACAAGTCTCATTGAAAAGATAGAAGATGATAGTAAATGCAAGGATTCATAGGCTTAGCATTTCATCAAATATAACATGTGCATGTATTAAGATCAAAACAAGCAAGCAAATAAGATATGAAAGCATATTGATTTAAGCATGAATCATTCCCCATGTTGGTTTCCCCTAATCACCCATTAAACCCTAGCTAAGAGACTACTCACTTATTATCATGTTGATCATGCTAGCAAGGTTGTCAATCATACCAACAATATGAAACATGATGAATAAATGAAAGTAATTAACAATAATTAAAAAGGGATTAAGAGATTATACCTACTAATGATTCCAATAATAAAGCAAGAATAATAGAAGTACTTGAATCCTAGATTGAGAGGTTGTCAATCTCCCAATAATAACCCAAATAATCTTCAATTACCCAAAATAAAGGAAGAACAAGAGAGAGATTAAAGAACTAAAACTTGGATTAAAACTTGATTAATACTTGATTACAATATTGAAGAGAGATTTGATTGATATTAACTACACTAATTATTGATAAAAAGAACATGCTCCTCTAATTAGCCTAATGGGGTATTTATAGTGAAAATTAGGGAGGATGCATTAGGGTTAACTAAGGGCTAAACTAGTAATTACACTTTTAAGTTGAGCAAGGAGACTCCGGTATTTTCCGAGAGAAGGGCTTCTCTTTTCGTAGCTTGAAGAATGAAATCCGTCTTTGTGCGGTGAATCCGTGCGGATTAGAGTCGGGACGGCCGGATTTGGGCTGTGCAATCCGAACGGATTCAGGAGAGGGACGCTCGGATTGTTGAGGGGGAATCCGAGCGGATTCCAAGGAGGGACGCTCGGATTGTGCTGGCTAGACGGACGGATTGTCTGCAATCCGTTCGGATTGTTGGTCAGCGTCAATTCTTCTTCTTTTCTTCCCTTTTCTTCATAAATTCCTTGGGGGTTTCCTTGGGGACGCAAGGATCCTTTCTCAACATTGTTCTTCTACTATGATATGTACAAAGGCCTTCTAGTCTTGTCTCTTCTTGATGCTTGGTCATTGAATACAATCAATTTAGCCTCGTTTTGCCATGAAAATGCAAGATTCTTACTCCTTTCCTACCAAGGGATCAAAATCTCAAAGAATATGCAAAACAAAGAACTAAAGATAAGAAATGACCCAAATAGGCACTAAAAAGCATGGAAACAATGGTAATTCGGGGGCTAAATATGCGCCAATTATGGTCACATCAAATATCCCCAAACCGAACCTTTGCTCGTCCCGAGTAAAGAGGTGACAAAGACTAGGACCAAAACTAACCTATCCTAATAATAATAGCCGATATGAGACAATTAGCGGGTCTTACTCCGCCCCTTCAACTCACAACAAGACAACCATGAGGTAGGATGCCTTCTTGCAAGGCAAGGTGGGTCTTGCCAAAATGGCGACACATCCAAACATTAAGCACATAAAAATCACATAATGGATGCATCTACAAAAAGAATAGCCACTTTCCTCATCTAAGTGGCGGAAATTATCTACAAGGGAAGCAATTCAAGGGTACACAATCCTTCATAGATGCAATTTGGTCAAACTACTAAGCCTAGAAGGATACCAATAAATCACCTCCAAGTTGTGTCAAGCTAGGGTACCTTTGTCCTCAATCGTTAAATGCTTTTGTCAAGAGTAGACTCCCTATGGTGTTAGAAACACTGGAGGATCGCGGAATTCCCCCTCTTGCCTAGACAAGAAGAAGGGTCGTCCCCTCTCTACCATGCACAAAAATGGATACGGTGGATAAAGGGATCGATAGAATTTGAGTTTCATTTTGGGAGTTTGCTTTTGTTTTTGTTTTTCCCCCCAATTTCATGTGGCATTTGACATTTGAGAACACTTTCTTTTTGCCATTTCTTTTTGATTTTTGGCATTTCAATACTTGACAACTTTTTTTCATTTCTTTTTGAACATTTTCAAAGTCACCCCAATTAGTAACGAGGGTGCCTTGTATTTGAAGCTTTAGGAGTCTATTTTTGCTCCTCTTTTCATTTGATGCAATTTTGCAAACTTTCTTTCACTTTTCATTTCATTGAACTCAAATTGATTTCTTTTTGTGCCCATTCCCTTTTGTTGACAAAAATATGGTAGAACATGGATGATGGATGGAGGTATGCATGGTTTCAAGGGTCACCTTGGAATAAACGGTAGCAAGGAGTTATCACACCACAAGGTACTCTTGACTAGGCCTTAAACCATGGGTCAAAGGATACTAGCACGACACATCCTAGGGTGTTTTACAAGTATTCTAACAAGCAAAGTCTTAAGAATAAAAAGCATCTACTATGGCCTATATACACTTGTCAAGTTTCCCAAATAGACGGTTTCGCAAAATTTTTCTAACATGCAAACTACATGCCATGATGCAACTAACATATACACATCCTAATGCAAATGATTCTACCAACTAATATGGCATATAAACTAAATGCAAGTCCTAAGTTCACATTGTTATACCGCATCAATCAAAATAAAGCCACATAGTCATTAACATAAAGAGGAAAAAGGAGATTGGAAAGATCATACCATGCGGTCTTCAATATCCTCATGTCTCGGATGTGGCGTAGTCAATCAAAGTGAACAAGGATAAAACAAACACAATATATACAAGACAATATATACAAAGGAAATGAACTTGTTTTTGGTTTTTCAATTTTTCAATTTTTATGATTTTTTTTTTTTTGAAATTTTTCAATTTTTATGGGTTTTTGAATAAAAGTTAAGTGTTAGAATTCCCATCCCCACACTAATATGGACATTGTCCTCAATGGCCAAAATGATGGAAATTATGCAAAGATGATGCATGATTTCTATACTAAATGCAATTCTACACTAAGCTATACTACATGATGCATGGTTTTTGTTATGACGGAGAGGATAATTTAGATTACCTCCCGTTGTGTATGCATTAACTTCCCCAAACCAAATAAGACACTATTGCTAATGTCAAAGCATTGGGGTAGTTCATGCACACACTATGCTATGCATGAAACTAGATTGTCATTTTGGATTTTACAAATGGGAACAATAAAGAACACCTCAATGGTACCGAGGTGTGAGTCCTTTGATGTTGCTAGGACTAAACCAACAATGATTAAAATAAAATACAAAGAGATATAGATACAAACTTCTTTTCATGAAAAATTAAGATAAAGAGAAGAGATGAGAGAACTTCACTTGAACTTAGGTGGCCGCTCATGCTTGCTCCACCTAGTGATGAAGTAGTCTCCTAGGCATCCGCATCATCTCCCTCTATATCGCTATCCCAAATATCCTTTGAAGCATCACTTAAACTTGGATCCATGAATTCATCTTCACTGTCAAGCTTCACCGTATCACCTCCACAAGAATCCCCACTTTCTTCCCCTTTGCGTCCGTTTGCCCCTTCATTAGCCTTCTCCGAGTTAGGAAAGAGCAATTCCATTTGAGCCCATGAGGGGAAAGCTCCTTCCTCACTAATCCGTCCTTTTTGAGCCATCTCATAGTATTGGGGGTAAAGAGCATAATAAGTGTCCACGGAGGTCTCATATTGACGGTAGTGTAAATCTTGCAAAATTCCCGTGACAAAGTCGTCACGGGGGAGGATGAAGGGATTTGGGTGGTTATATGGTTGGTAGGGAAAGGGGTAAGGAGGCACTTTTATCCTCTCATTTTGAGTTCGTTGTTCTTGTTGTGGTGGTGGATTTTGTGGAGGTGGAGTTTGCCTTTTTTGACTTGGGATGAGGTAGGAGGGCATTGGGGACAAGCTTCCTCTTCTTGGGGAGACCCGCGGTAGATCATTCATTGGGAGATAGAGTGGATCGCTCCCTTTTGTCAACCACTTTATCCTCTTATCAACCCCCTCAAGGGTTATCCAATGGTGTTGGACGACAAGTAGATCTTCATTAATTCTTGTTCCCCCCGTAAGTGGACTGTACTCATTGTTCTCATTGAACCTTGGGTTAAGGTGCTTTGCAAGTCTAGTTATGAGTCCACCATTCACTATGTGCTTCATTCCATCATCATCCCCATTTCTAAACCTTGCCCATTTCTCTAGCAAAACTAGAGGTGCATTGAAGTGATACCTATCTCTCCCTTGAATGTTGAGGTATGATTCCATAAATACAAGGTCCAATTGGTTGACAATGGCCGGATCACGGCGGGCGAAAAGAGTACCCGAAAGAAATCTATATGTAAGCCTCAAGATCGGGTTTTGGATGTGAAAAGCAAGACACTCCTTGCTAAGAATAAAATCCCGGCCCGTCATAGCTCTCAACAATGGTGCAACATTATACTTTTTGGGCTTTGATGTTCGGGTAGGCGAAACATCAAGTCCGAACACATTGGCAAACTCGACAAGGGTCATCATCCTAGAGACATTTTCCAACCTAAACTCTATGCAAATCACTTTGTTTATGGTTGTAATCTTTAAGAAACTCAAGAATTCTAGCACAAGGGACCGATAGGTTGGTTCATACATGCGAAAGAGAGTTGAAAGACCAAAAACCTCAAAGAGTGCTTCTACTTGGTGAAAAATTCCAAGCTTTCTTAAGGTGTCATGACAAAGAAATTTAGTGGGAAGAATATTCTTACTTAAGAGTCGATGGAAGACCAATCGCTGCACATCATCAAGGAATTCCACATTCGAGAAATCATCGAGCCTTGTGAGATCTACAATCTCTACATGTTCCCTTCTAATGGTGTTGAGATGTGAGGTAGAGGAACTTCCCACCATCCTTGGTCTTCTTGCACTTCTAAAGGAGGATCTCCTTGGTGCCATTCTTGCTTCTTTTGTTGGGTTCTTTTGATTTGAAGATTTGCTAAGGATGTTCCTTGTTGATTGAGAATTGGAAACCCTAGAAAATTGGGGATTTTTAATTTTGAGGGCAAAGAGAGTGATTTGGATATGTATGGGAGTCATAAGGAGGTGGGTTTTATAGGGTAAGTGGAAGGAGTAGTGATGTGGCATTATATGGGTGGTGGGGTTTATTTTAATTGGAAAAAGTCGGGTCGAGAAATAGTGGTAGGAGACGAGCGGATCCGGAGGGAAGACGCTCGGATTCCTTCTTCGCGAGACGGGCGGATTCTGGGCAATACGCCCGGATTCTGCCACAGAGTGAAATTCCAAAGTTTTTGTCGCCACAAGACGGGCGTCCCGAGCGAGAGACGCTCGGATTCTTCAAGGGTTGGACGGGCGTCTTATTGAGAAGACGGGCGGATTCTTCGACAGAGATTTTTCTTGAAATATACAGGCGGAGAGACGAGCGTCTTTCCACAAATCCGGCCGGATTCAACCAGACGGGCGTCTTCTTCCATAGGACGCTCGGATTTTCAAACAGCCCAGAAACCTTCAATTTTTCGACACAGCTGGACGTGCGGTTTCTCTCCTAGACGTCCGGATTCGACCAAGACGGCCGGATTCCGTGGAATCCGCTCGGATTCTGGCTGCGAGCTTTGACTTTTTCTTCTTTCTTTCAATGCATCCCCACACTTAGGAATTTGCTCCTTCCTTCATTCAAAAACTTGTTAGTAACCGTCCCTCACTTACGCTCATGAAAAGAGTTTATGACATTTATTAAAATAAAAGCAATAAAATAATAAATACAAGTTAGAGGGTTAGTATATTTACAAATGGTGGTTTAGGGAGGACTCCACCAAACTCTCTCTTAGCTGGTCCTTTCAAGGGGGAGGAGGCCCGAGGTAGGTAGCCTCGACCTCTCCAACAAATGCTCCTTCATAGTATGGCTTCAACCTTTGACCATTTACCTTGAACTTGCTTCCATATTCCGCCTTGAGTTCGAAATCTCCATATTTTCCAACTTCGGTTATCACATAGGGACCCATCCATCTAGAGTTCAATTTTCCCGGAAAGAGTCGGTAGCGGGAGTTGAATAGAAGGACTTTGTCTCCCTTGTGCAAGGCCTTTTGTCGAATTCTCTTATCATGAAGCAATTTTGTTCTTTCTTTGTAAATCTTTGCATTCTCATAAGATTGTAGTCGGAATTCCTCCAACTCTTGGATTTGGATCATCCTCTTTTGACCGCTCAATTTGAGATCAAGATTGAGTGCTCGGATTGCCCAATAAGCTTTATACTCCAATTCTATTGGCAAATGACATGCTTTTCCATATACAAGCTTGTAGGGGGAGGCACCAATGGGAGTCTTATAGGCCGTCCTATAAGCCCAAAGAGCATCATCAAGCTTTGTGCTCCAATCTTTCCGAGTCTTGTTCACAACTTTTTCAAGAATTTGTTTGATCTCTCTATTTGAAATTTCCACTTGACCGCTTGTTTGAGGATGATATCCCAAGCCGGTTCGATGTTGAACACCATATTTGGTCAAAAGGGATGCAAGCTTCTTCTCATGGAAATGTGTTCCTCCATCACTAATGATAGCTTTAGGAACTCCAAATCGTGGGAAAATTATCTTCTTGAAAAGCTTGGTGACCGTTTTCGCATCATCATTTGGGGTGGCAATTGCCTCCACCCACTTTGAGACATAATCGACGGCCACAAGGATGTACTTATTCCCATTGGATGTCACGAAGGGTCCTTGGTAGTCAATTCCCCAAACATCGAAAATCTCCACCTCTAGAATGCCCCTTTGTGGCATTTCGTTTCTCCAAGATATATTGCCCGTTCTTTGACAAGCATCACAATGAATGATGAATTCTCTTGTATCTTGAAACATTGTGGGCCAATAGAAGCCCGATTGGAGAATTTTTGCAACGGTTCTTCTTGCTCCATAGTGCCCACCGTAGGGTGATGAATGACATCCTTCCAAGATTCCTTGGATTTCCCATTGAGGGATGCATCTCCGGTAGAGCCCATCACTACACTCCTTGTAGAGGTTTGGGTCATCCCAAAAGTACCTCTTCACTTCGAATAGGAATCTCTTCCCTTTGGTTGTGGTTCAAGTTAGGAGGGAGCACTTTTCCAACAATATAGTTAGCATAATCGGCAAACCATGGGGTGATGTGCCTTTCAAGTTGAGTTTGAATAGCCATCAAAATATCGTCGGGGAATGAGTCATTGATCGGGGTTTCTCCATTTTCATCATGAAACCGGATTCTTGACAAGTGATCCGCTACTACATTCTCGGTTCCTTTCTTGTCTCTTATCTCCAAGTCAAATTCTTGAAGAAGAAAAATCCATCTCAACAATCTTGGTTTTGCCTCCTTCTTTATCAAGAGATGTCGGAGAGCACGGTGATCCGAAAATACAATCACCTTGGATCCAAGCAAGTAGGAACGGAATTTATCCAAAGCATAAACAATGGCAAGAAGCTCCTTTTCGGTTGTATCATAGTTCACTTGAGAGGGATCGAGGGTCTTGCTTATATAATAGATGGCATGAAGAGCTCTCCCTACCCGTTGGCCAAGAACCGCTCCAACGGCGTAGTTACTAGCGTCACACATAATCTCGAAAGGTAACTCCCAATTTGGGGTTGAATGATTAGTCCGAGATTAATGCTTCTTTGATTCTATTGAAAGCTTCAACACACTCGTCAATAAATTGGAATTGGGCATCTTTAAGCAAAAGTTGAGTGAGGGGTTTCGCTATTTTCGAAAAATCTTTTATGAAACGACGATAAAAACTCCGGTGACCGAGAAAACTTCTCACCCTCTAACATTCACGGGAGGTGGGAGTTTCTCTATCACCTCAACTTTAGCTTTATCGACCTCGATGCCCTTTTCCGAAATCAAGTGACCCAAAACAATTCCTTCATTGACCATGAAATGACACTTTTCCCAATTTAAAACAAGACTAACATCTTCACATTTTTGCAATACAAGAGAAAGATTATGCAAGCATGAGTCAAAGTCCTTTCCATAAACACTAAAATCATCCATAAAAACTTCCATTATGGTCTCTAGGTAATCGGAGAAGACACTCATCATGCATCTTTGGAAAGTAGCGGGGCATTACATAATCCAAAAGGCATCCTCCTATATGCAAAAGTGCCATAAGGGCACGTGAAGGTGGTCTTATGTTAAATCATCCGGGTGTATAGGGATTTGGAAGAATCCGAATACCCATCAAGGTAACAAAAGAATTTGTTAGAGGCTAACCTCTCAAGCATTTGGTCAATGAATGGTAAGGGGAAGTGATCTTTTCTTGTTGCGGAGTTTAATTTCCGGTAGTCAATGCACATACGCCAACCGGTGATCATTCTTGTGGGTATTAATTCATTCTTTTCATTCGTCACTACCGTGGTACCTCCTTTCTTAGGTACCACTTGAACGGGGCTAACCCACAAAGAATCCGATATGGGATATATGATTCCCGCATCAAGTAATTTCATGACTTCTCCTTTGACAACTTCTTGCATGTGGGGGTTCAATCTTCTTTGGGGTTGAATGGTAGGTCTATGGTCGTCCTCTAGATGAATCCTATGCATGCAAAAGTTGGGACTTATCCCCTTAAGGTCATCTAGACTATAACCTATAGCCTTCTCATATTGTTTTAACACATCAAGCAACTTTCCCAATTGGTCATCATCAAGTCTATCATTAACAATCACGGGTTTGGTCTTTGATTCATCAAGGTAAGCATATTTCAAATTTGGGGGAAGGGGTTTTAAAGTAGGAGTTTGTACCTTACTTTCTTCCTTTGGGGTTTCATTGAGAATTTGCTCCATCTCCATTAAACATTCCATTGTCATAGCATACTCAACTTCACTTTCATCAACCTCATCACATTCAAATCCCATGATGGGTTCCTCTTGTTCTTGAGTTTGCAAAATATCCTCTAGGATGGATTGCTCATCCTCTATGGGTTGACATGCTTCTACTAGAATATTATGCACCAACTCGGATTGTGCATGAGTGAGTTCCTTGTTAGCTAGAGCGGCCTCAAAGAGATCCACCTCCAACTCCCAATACATGCTCTTAGCCTTACTTGCTTCTAAGGCTTCTAATGCTTGCATGGGATCCTTGAAGTAGGGGATACTCAAATGGTCCTCTACAAAACAATCTATGAAATCCATTCTCGCAAAATATCAAACAACTTGAAAACGATTAGAGCAAACCTTGAGGAGTTTTACTTCCCCAAGGTGAAAAAGACACAACTAATAACAATAAAAGAAATCTTAAATCAATTAAACACCGTCCCCGGCAACGGCGCCATTTTTGATCGAGGCCATTTCGTGTTCACAATTAAGTATATGTGGTCGTTGGTCAATGGTCGATACAAAACACAATTTATACTTCACAAACAACTCTACAATTAGTAAAGAGGCAAGTAAAGGTCGGATCCCAAGGGACGGGTATTGAAATGAGAATTCTATTGTAACTAGTAGTGCCTAGGGGGGTGTCACAAATTGGGTTGATGTAGAAGGTTACTAAACTAGAATAACAATGAAAATAAACAAGCAAGATGAATAAAAAGGGGTGTAAACAATTGATTAAAAGCACTAGGGTGTCATGGGGTCATAGGGGAATCATGGGATATGATCATACAAACATGCTCTCAAATTATAAGCAAGCAATTATTGTTGTGATGGATTGAGTTGGGTTATATCTTACAATCCTAGGAAAGTTTGGGTCCCGGAGCCGAATCGATTAGATTGTACAACACCTACAAGTCGACTTAATCATTCCTACTCAACACATGCATGGTCTAACAAGACTCGAGTTGGGTTATGTCTTACAAGTCTCATTGAAAAGATAGAAGATGATAGTAAATGCAAGGATTCATAGGCTTAGCATTTCATCAAATATAACATGTGCATGTATTAAGATCAAAACAAGCAAGCAAATAAGATATGAAAGCATATTGATTTAAGCATGAATCATTCCCCATGTTGGTTTCCCCTAATCACCCATTAAACCCTAGCTAAGAGACTACTCACTTATTATCATATTGATCATGCTAGCAAGGTTGTCAATCATACCAACAATATGAAACATGATGAATAAATGAAAGTAATTAACAATAATTAAAAAGGGATTAAGAGATTATACCTACTAATGATTCCAATAATAAAGCAAGAATAATAGAAGTACTTGAATCCTAGATTGAGAGGTTGTCAATCTCCCAATAATAACCCAAATAATCTTCAATTACCCAAAATAAAGGAAGAACAAGAGAGAGATTAAAGAACTAAAACTTGGATTAAAACTTGATTAATACTTGATTACAATATTGAAGAGAGATTTGATTGATATTAACTACACTAATTATTGATAAAAAGAACATGCTCCTCTAATTAGCCTAATGGGGTATTTATAGTGAAAATTAGGGAGGATGCATTAGGGTTAACTAAGGGCTAAACTAGTAATTACACTTTTAAGTTGAGCAAGGAGACTCGGTATTTTTTCCGAGAGAAGGGCTTCTCTTTTCGTAGCTTGAAGAATGAAATCCGTCTTTGTCGGGTGAACGTGCGGATTAGAGTCGGAGACGGACGGCCGGATTTGGGCTGTGCAATCCGAGCGGATTCAGGAGAGGGACGCTCGGATTGTTGAGGGGAAATCCGAGCGGATTCCAAGGAGGGACGCTCGGATTGTTTTGGCTGGACGGACGGATTTGTCCGCAATCCGTTCGGATTGTTGGTCGCCGTCAATTCTTCTTCTTTTCTTCCCTTTTCTTCATAAATTCCTTGGGGGTTTCCTTGGGGACGCAAGGATCCTTTCTCAACATTGTTCTTCTACTATGATATGTACAAAGGCCTTCTAGTCTTGTCTCTTCTTGATGCTAGGTCATTGAATACAATCAATTTAGCCTCGTTTTGCCATGAAAATGCAAGATTCTTACTCCTTTCCTACCAAGGGATCAAAATCTCAAAGAATATGCAAAACAAAGAACTAAAGATAAGAAATGACCCAAATAGGCACTAAAAAGCATGGAAACAATGGTAATTCGGGGGCTAAATATGCGCCAATTATGGTCACATCAGCATAATAAGTCAATAACAGGTTAATTCATAAGATGGTCTTGTGAAAGCTTTAAAGAACAAATTGAAGACTTGTTCACATGTTTGGATGATAAACTAAGTTAGGTGTTGAAGGGTTGCACAAACTTTAGTTTCCAAACTTAAAAGGATTTGTTGAAATCCTAGGATGTCTTATTGACTAAGGAGTAAGAAACTAGAAAAGTGTTTTAATTTCGTGCATTGCAAATGCTACAAAAGGAATCTAAGTTAATTGTGATAAAATGGTCAACGTAGGGATTAAGAGTGAATCCATCCACAAATGACTTTATCACAAGTTATGCGATAACAGTGGGAGCATCTTTCAAGTTAAAGAGCCCAAGTCTAGCAAGAAGACTAGACAAATACTTAGAAATAAATTCAAGTTATTAGAAATAACTTTGAATAGAAGGAAATAGCAATTGACAAAGTTGGAATATATGGATATAGGGTATATCCACTTGCCTAGCTTTTATTGCATTTTAACTAGTGTTAATAATACACTAAAGATTATAATATATGAAGTAGTAATAGTGTATTGACTATTCATATGTGATAATCGCATTTATCGTTTGAGTTTTATTAAACTCACCCGTTACCTTGTTGTATCCGAATAGGTTGTTGAGAACAAATTGAACCCCATTAAAGTGAACTAGATTGACATGGTATTCGCCCCTAGTTACTTATATGAGGTGACGTCTCGAAGTGACTAGAGTGTGATGCGATCGATGGCAAGTTCAAGTGCCATAGAGTCATATGGGATGACTAGTCGATCACATAGGCAGACTGTATGGGACACTCTGTCGGGTAGTGACCGCTTATAGAGTTCTGGTAATTCATAAAGCCTGGTCGTGGCAAGAGCTACTATAGTATTATTATGAGTCAATTCTTTTGACTATAGACTATTCGCCCAAGTTGGCACAAATTTCTGATTAGCTTTGATTTATACTCTACGACTTCGTAAATGAGGTCAAACTGGGTATATTTTGGGTTATGATGAACTGTGGCTAGACGAAGGGAATAGTGCGATGGGAATTGTCCACCCCCTTGTCAGGGTTGTTTGAAATCTCAAGGCCACTCGAGGAGTAGTGAACTGGAAATGCGTGGCCACGCTCGGAAGGTATCTATGGTAGATAATTCCGGTCAGACAGTTACTCTCCAAATCGAGGAAACCACTCAAGATATGATCAAGTGTAAGTACGACCTGCAAGACACCTTGCATTGAGTGGGAGATTGTAATAGGACAAGAGAATTGGTGACGCACACTTGTCTCGGACAAGTGGGAGATTGTTGGAAAATGTGTCCTCAACAATAGTGCGATCACATGATTTAATATCATAATTAAATCTCATATAAAGAATACGTAAGGGATGATTCATTATATAGTCAACTGATCAACATTAATCGGTAACGATTGGCTTGCTAGAGTTTGACGTTACTGTCGTGGGACGGTGGTGGTCAGTTGATCCCTTAAGGTCACACCTAAAGGATGATGCCCTAATCTGTAAAGTTGATTAATTATATGACGATACAAGTTGATCAATTCCTTAAAATTGAACAATTCAATTTGTGAGAGAGAATATTTATATCTTATTGTAATGGGATTAAATAAGATTTATTTTAGTAATAAAAATGCTTTATTACTAAAATTGTTTATTGTTTGAGAAACAATAGAGATAAGAATGAATGGTTAGTTATAATTACAAGATGTTGTGAATTATAATTTTATGACCCATTTTATTTATGTGATCAAGTATCACTAGTCAATTTGTTGTATGTAATTTAATTAATTTGTAAAATGATATTTATGTGATAAATATGCATTAAATTAATTAATAACATGTAACATACTACATGTGACATATTGTGTGACAAATGACAAATTGACAAAATAAAATGGTAGTCCATTTTATGTTAAATGGACCGAAATATTGGTAGTGTAGGGTGTTAGGATGATGTTATTTTATTAGTAAAATTAAACATCATCATGGCTAGTAAAGACTAGCTTACACACCTATTGTATTGAGAAGTGTAAAAAGGAAAAGTAAGATGCCATTTTGGCCTTACTCCACCCGTCCACACTACCCCATATGAGAGCATCTTTTGCTCTTGTTTTTCATTCTTATTATTATTCACTTGCATGCATTTGTTTTTCATGCTTCCTATTCTCTCTACACTCACAAATACTCTCTAAAACAAGTTTTAGAAACATGAAATTGTTCATAAAGATTACTAATATTGTTAGTGTAATATATGAGTATTAGTAATGAATTTTAAGGTAAAATACTAAACAAATATCTAGCACATATTATTTAGTAGAGATAAGGGATAATCTTGGGTGCAATCAAAAGGAGTGGCTTCTATACTTGGAGTCTTTGCAGAATCATCCTATTATTCATTATAGCTCAAGAACAAGTGAAGGTAGGAGACCTTACTTGTGCCCATAAATCCGAAATTTACAATGTAAGGGACATTTTTCTCTTATAAATCTCTTATTTTGTTATGCAAGCACTAGATCTAAAGAACAAATAATTAAAAAGTTAATTAGTTCATTATTAGAGGAGTCTAATAATAGGTATATAAACCTAACAATTTTTACTCTAAAAGTTAATAAATCATGCTAAATGAGATCATTTAATCTCGAAATTTACATACACTCTGTAAATTATGCATGTGACAACATATTAAAATCTCATGGCCTAATTCGAAATTTAACTATTTTTAACCATTTTACCTCTTTTAATCTATTTTTATCTCATAAAAATCATAAATCATGCAATATTAATCCAATTAATACGAGATTTTGCACACATTTTGTAAAATATGCATGTGAGGTCATATAAAATTTCCAAGGTCAGAGACTTAGTTTAACTATTTTTAGCATTTTAATTCCCATTTTAATCATAAAAATGTAATAAAATGACAAAAAATCATTAAAATGAGCAATAAATTTCCATAAATCATAAAAATGACCTAAAAATATTTTAGGACCAGAATATATAACATTCAATAATTTTCGTGGCTTTATCTTTATAAAACTCAAATTTTTAGTTTTATATGTTAACATTTTAACTCGGAAAAATAATAACCGATTATGCATGCAACATCCTTATGCTCTGATACCACTTGTTAGGTTCATAAACCTATTATTAGACTTCTCTAATAGTGAACTAATTAACTTCTTAATTATTTTCTCTTTAGATCTAGTGCATGCATAACAAAATAAAAGATTTATGAGAAAAACAATGTCCCTTACATTGATGGCTGGTTCGAAAATATGGGCACAAGTAAGGTCACCTTCCTTTACTTGTTCTTGCGCTTAATATGATGGATGATCCTCCTAAGACTCCAAGTATCGAAGACACTCCAATAAGTCGCACCCAAGATTAATCCCAAAAATTCCTACTAATATTAACTAGATATGTAGTAGAAATGTTACCTTAATATTACTAATATTTCTAGTATTACTACCTCTAGTAATAGTTGGAGAGTATTAGTATTTGAGAGAGTTTTTAGCAATTTGCATGTGAGGGAAATACAAGTGAAAGCAAGTAAGTAGCTAGAGAGAAAAATGAGCAACAAATCCCCCATTTAAAGGGCCAAAACCGGTTGCTCTTTATGCATGGGGAAGAATATTTTTCTCTTATTTTACTTATAGCTATAGTGTAGGTAGGATATTGTAAGATGTAGTATAATTAAAGCTTGTGTGATGTGTCACTATCACACTCTAATCAAAATAAATAAAAGACAAAAGGAGCATCTTTTGCTCTCTCTTTTGGCCGGAATTATGGAGCCATTTTGGTCCATTTTTGCCTTTTGTCATTTGTCCCACAAATGCTTATAAGTCATATGTTTAACTATCTTACATAATTAATTATTAATGTAATCATTTAACACTTAAATATTACAGTTAGTAATATAATATACACTCCTCTTTTTTAGTAGTATACTACCATTATATCAACATATAATGGGTCATATAATTGCTAGTTAGTTAAAATTACAACTCCTTGTAACTTTAAATAACTAATTACCTCTACCTCAAAACTTATATAAAACCTCAACGAATTTAGTAATTTAACACTTAATTACTAAATTAAATCTTATTTAATCACATTACAATAAGACGTAAAATCGCACTCCCTTAATTAAGGAATTAATCAATCTGTATCGCATACAATTAATTAAACATCTATTTGGGCCTCATCCTATAGGTGTGACCTAAAGGGATCAACTGACCACCAACGTCATACGACAGTAATGTCAAACTCTAGTTAGCCAATCATTAACGATTAATGACGATCAGTTGACTATATAAAGAATCATCCCTCAAGTGTTCTTAGTATGAGATTATGATATTTAAATCATGTGATCGCACTATTGTTGAGGACACATTTTCCAACATTAAATTACTACCGTAAGCTTTTAAAACATATTTGTCCATAAAAGAACGGAGCCATGGATCTTTAGATATTGTGGCGGTTTGACTAGAAGAAGCCAAAATTAAAACATTTTTAACAGCAGCGGATTCTCTTTGATATTCATTGTATGCCTCCCTTACATCAACAGTGGCCCTAGAACTAGGTGAAAGGGGAGAGGGATCGACTAGGTAGCGTAATTTACCATCACCTGCGGCAGCTAATCGTAGTTGCTCTTCCCAATTTTAAAATTACTACCGTCAGCTTTTAAAACATATTTGTCCATAAAAGAACGGAGCCGTGAATCTTTAGATATTGTGGCGGTTTAACTAGAAGAAGCATCATGATTACTACAAAAGGAAATGAAAGGAAAATTAACATTTATCTTAATCATTTTACTTGTAAAACAATTTTTAACATGTTCCCATTTATATAAGGATCTCCCACTGAATTATATCAACGATCCCAAAATCCATCTTTATATAAACACGGGCACGGTGGACCAATTCATCCCATATTTATATAAATTTGGTGAGTCAACTTATTTGACTGATTCTACCATTAGAACTTTTGGTCGACGGATTTTCTTAAAATCTATCTTTTAGCCCCAGAACTAAATATGGGTACTGTGGACCGATTTAACCCATATTAATCCCGTTGAGTCCAACCTATTTTCACGTGTAAAAACTTTTATTACCCTACTTACCCAACGTAAAAAGAGTGTACCCCGTGATCCGAGCCTACCTCTAATGAAGAAGGGATTCATAGGTGCTAATACTTGGTATGGCTAATCTCAATTTTTAAAGGTGAGAGATATTATTAATTTAATTGTTTATCACTTTTAAGTGAACAAAATTAGTGAAAGGTAGACAATTTAATCCATAATAAAAGGTTGTGACGATTTGGCATGAAAGCAAGTAAAGTAAAAAAATAAATCCTATTAAGGCCACCTAGTTAATCCTATTAACTTAAATAAAATACACTTCGGAAACCAACTCCTTGGTCCCTTGAGTCTTCATAAAAAAAATGGCCTCCGTCTTTAGGATTTCGGAACGCCTTTCCGAAATTCACCGCCTTTATGAAACTCCGTCTTTAGATGCTTCATCTAACTACCAATATTAAATTACATAGCAATATCCTATTATTAAATTTGTAATAAAAATAAAAACTATTAATTAATTACAAATTCGGCGATGCGAAATCTTAATTAATTACAAAACAAGTCGATATTCCCTTACATTACGGGAAATACCAACTTCTAACTATGGCCATATTAGGTAAAATTACATAATCCAAATACTTAAAACATTCATCCATATGAATATTAAAAATGCAATATTTAAAATGTCATGTCAAATCGTTTACTTTTACCAACAACGATCAATTGAGCATATGTCGGAATTTTAACCAATAAAAATTCTTGATTAACTCTTAAAACCATTTTTAAGATAAAAATCTCATCCTAATCTGGTCTAGCATCAAAATATTTAGTCCCACTAATTATCTTGAAAATATATGGATTTAAAACATTTTTATAACAAAATTGCATTATAATTCATAATTATTATGTAAAAAAATTCTATTTAATAAACATATTTATGGAAAATTAAATTTTAAAGTTATGTACATTTTGGTCTTTCACAAAAATCACATGAATGTGAAAATATATTGGTTTTAAAATTTATTTAAAACAATTTCACAATTTTCTCGATAAAAGGACAATTTTTTACGATTTAATTCCAAATTAAATCATAAAAATTGAAACAAATTCACAATCAAATTTTGTACATTTTGGAACAATATCCAGGATCTAAAACTTTAAAAATTTTGAGCCCAAAGTTAAAACATATATTTATTTGTAAACTAACCATTATTTACCTATTTTCATCGAATAAAAATCGATAAATAAACTAAATTAATCATATTAATTTATAATCATTCTACTTCTCATAAATAGAACATGCATGTGATTATTGTTTAATACATATGCATAAAATTAATATGCAACATTATTTAATTAACTCTTAATTAATTTTAGTGCATTTTAACTCAATTTTATGTCATTTTAAGTCATAAGAAGTAATTATAAGTGATTAAATATTACAAAAATTAAATTTTCGTCCCATATCTTTTTAAGACCATATTATATACATGCAAGACTATATATTTATGATTAAACTTATTTTAACAACAAAATATCATATTTTACCAATTTTATCTTATAAACTCGTAAAATCGTCTAAATGTTACATGCATGTACTTAACATTGCTCTGATACCACTTGTTAATAATTTAGACCATCTTAGACTATTCTAAGGTTAATAAAATTACATATTAATTTTTTAGGTGGTCTAGACGACATGCATGCAAAGATTTTAAGACGGAAATTCCTTACATCCGTTGTTAGGCAAAATATGGGCACTACTAGGTCTCCTACCTAAGTAGTTCTTGAGCTTAGTATGAATGGATGATCCTCATAAAAACCCAACCACCAAAAGAGATGGTCTCCTCTAGAATGCACCGAAGAATCAATCCAAAAGTCTTAATATTACTAACTAGGAAATATATAGACTACTAATATTATTACTAGTAATAATATTTGATGTATATTATTTTTTGTGAATGTATTTGATCAAGGTTTTGATCAACTTTTGATCATGATTTTAAGATGAAGAAGATGAAGAAGATGGTCACTTATTTCTCTTCTTCTATCAGGCCAAAATGAGCTAAATAAGGAGAACTTTATGTCTTAAAATTTTTCACTCATTCGTGTGTGTATATCATGGGGTATATATACACCTCAAAATGCAAATAAATCACCAACACAAACTAGTGGGGTGATGTCATACTTATGAGTGTATACCACTCTTAAAATAGGCGGCACATGAGAAGATTATTGGGTCCATTTCGACTTTCGACATTTATCCTAAAAATGCTTATAAGTCATATATTTAATTATCGTATATAATTAAATATTAATTTAATTATTTAACACTTAAATAATATAAATTAACAAATAATGTTCACCCAACTTTTAAGTATTATTAGACCATTTTATCAATATAAAATGTGTTCCATAAAACTCAATTAGCTAACTTTACAACCTCTTGTAAGTTTAATTAGCTAATTATCTTTGCCACAAAAATATACACACACATTACAAGTATTAGTAATTAACTTATTAATTACTATATTCCTTCTATTTATTAATCAATTATCCTACAATTGAATGTGAAATTCCTTTGGCCTGAGTTCGTAACTCGACATGAAATAAAATATTCACATGACTTATCTTAAGTCAATAAATACAAGGTACTAATTAAATTGTATCTTATACAAATAATTAATTATTCCATTTGGGTATCATCCTATAGATGTGACCTAAAGGGATCAGTTAATCACCGCCGTCTTATCACTAGTAGAAAAAGTCTCATTGACATCGGTTAGTTTACCCTATTTACATCGCTTTTGTGGCGATGTTTCTGGGGGCGACGTATTTAGTATTTTTAGCTAAACATCGGTTTCAGAACCGATGTAAATATTATAAAATTAACATCGATTATGGGTAAAAAGCGATGTTACTAGTGTTTAATTACATCGGTTTTGGTCTAAAACCGATGTAAATAATATATTATTAACATCGGTTATAGGTGAAAAGCGATGTTAATAGTGTCTCAATTACATCGGTTTTGGACTAAAACCGATGTAAATAGTATATTATTAACATCGGTTATAGGCGAAAAGCGATGTTAATAGTGTCTCAATTACATCGGTTTTTGATTGAAACTGATGTAATGTAAATGGCATTTTACATCGTTTTGTCTCGAAATCGATGTATGAAATCGATGTAGTATGATTGAGAATGACGATTTACTCTTAAGATATTTGTGAATTTTTACATCGTTAGGGGCAGCTCGCAAAATGAATCAATATAAAAATAACAACCCTGCATCTCATTCCTTCCAACAATTTTAAACATAAGTACATATTTATTATACCAAAAAAATATCATAGCGTATACAATTCCGTCCATTCAAAATAATTTAAAATGTACACTACAAGCTTCTACGACGCAAAATGTGTATTTTCAATTACAATTTCTAGAAATCTAAATCATACATACTCTAGACGTTCTTTCCACAATAAAGCGACCAAAGCTCTCGAACCTCGTTCATTTGTTCAATTGTCATTTGCGAACCTGAAATACACTACATACAAAAACAAGGATTATTAGGCCACACTTAGAAAATACGAACAATATCTACACATGGACATTCTATACGAACAATATCTATACATAAAAATTCAAACAGTTCGAGACAATAGATCAAGCTACCTTTACTATGTCGTCCTCTGATGATGCGTAACGTACAGTAATATCATACATCCACTTCATAACATAATAACCGCACTCATAACTCTGCGGCTGTTGAGGGCACTACATTTATACAAAATCAAGAGTAAGTAGACAGCCAACAAGGACAATCAGGTTGCTTTTGCTCGAGCACTACATTTATACAAAATCAACAGTAAGTAGACAGCTGACAAGGACATACAAATATATGTCCTTAATATTCACTTGTCAAAACCTTGAACCTTTCCTTATTTTATAAGGAACATACCCCAACATGTCCTTATTTTATAAGGAACATAAACACAAAATAATAACCAAGTCTCACATGTGCTCATAAATAAGGAACATACCCTAATATAACTATAAAGCCTTCTTAACATTGCCATCATATAATTATAACGGAAAATTCACGTGGTACCCTTGAAGTTTGCCACTTTTCCTACGGTACCCAACTTTTTAAGTTTGTGTATAACATACCCCTAAACTTCACATTTTTGCCTATATGCCATATTTACTAACTTCTGTTAACTTTCTAACGGAATTATTGATGTGTCACAAATTAATTCTAGAGTGTTATAATTAATGGCTTTGAGGAAGATGATTAACAATATTTAATATTTAATAAAGTTTATACACTCAACCCACTAAAGATTAGACCACTAGCCAAACTTATTCGACACTCGACACTCACTATCTACTACCACCAATCATCACCACAGGAATATGGTACACCTAGCATAAACTCTCTACCCAATCTAACCACAAGTCCACAAACACTTGAACAAAGTGATACTTCCCTTCATAGTTGAACAAAGTGATACATACTGCATAGTCCATACTTGCTAATTGCTATTGCTTTAGTTTCTACACTTTGGTAAATCAACATATGTTACTGTATTATTTACTCATTCATCCTCTTTGCCCTCGATTTTAATTGTGGGTGATGGTGATATTTTGAAGATCAGTTGATTCACAACTACACTACACTTTGGGCTGTTGTTAGAATTAGGATGGTGGAGTACTGGAGCAGGATGTAATAAGGTAGAGCCGATGGTGTTCGGATTAGTGAGGCCGGAGCGATTATTGATGTGTTGTGTATGTGCGGTTGGTTGAGGATGATAGATTGAGAATGGTGCAAGGATGGGATAATTAGGAAATTAGGAAAAAAAATTCAGGTGTTTAACATTAACATTAGCTTTAATTAAGTTGGTAAAGGGGATATTGTTAAATGTTAACGATGTTATAAGAGAGAGGATAAAAAGTAAGACTTTTGGGCAGCTTGTGCACAAAAAATAAACCTTAAGGGTACCTTGATCACAAACATAAAAAGGTGGATACCATTGGAAAAGTGGTAAACTTTAAGGGTACCATGTGAATTTTCCGTAATTATAAAGACTCCTTACCAATCAATACAAACAAGAAAATGGTAGCCAAGGTAGCTCAAGACTAGTTCATACCAAAGGCAATTCAAGGCACAATTCATATCAAAGGCAGCTATACTCGGCGTAATTGAATTTTTAACGAAAACAGCTATACTAGTTCATACCAAAGGCAATTCAAGGCACAATTCATATCAATACGCTTAGACCCTTTATTTGGTCTTTTGGCCTTTATACCTGTTGTTGCACCTCTCCCTTTACGTTTGGGCTTCTTATAATGGTCATTTCCGCTCGTGGGGGCTTCCTTGTCCATTATATACCTTAGGAAATAAATAAAGAAAAAAAATTAGTATATACCAATTATGAAAATAATATATGAAAGAGATAAAGAAAAAAATATATAAAAAATTGCAGGTGTTCACTCTTAGTTTAGTATCACTATAAGAAATTGATTGTCTTAAGTTGGTGTTAAGTTAATGTTTCCTTGCTATGATTTTGTCATGTTAGATCCCCTGACGATTAAGTTTTCACTCCTTATGCTCTTAATATACATTTTTTATCACTACTGAACACCTGCATTTTGTATTACTACTGATAAATCCTCTATTTACTCACAATTCTTGCAACTGAACTAGTATGCATAGGATTGAATGATACTGCTTTCCTCATGTTCAATAATTAGCACATTATCATAGGGGAGTTTATATGCAATCACCATCTCATTTTGCTAAACGAAATTAATGGAGCTATTGATACCCACCTTATTAATTCATATTATTTATGTATTCATAAGTTTGCCTTCTTTTATAAATTCATCAATTTGCCTTCTTTTGTGAAGAAACGAAGAACTATATTATTCATGTATTCAATATTAAAGGTGAATATTCTCTTATATTGTTCCTTTTCATTCAAATTCAGTTGTTTTGTTGCTCTAACAAAATTCGTTGGACTTAAAATGTCGGCTTGTGGGCTATTGTTTTCTCTTCTCCAGATAAGTTGTTTATTGTGTCAGTGATGCTCTTGTGTTCTGTAATCAATTTAAATCCATTGGAAAATACTCTCTTCGTCTCAATCATTTGTTTACCTTTGATTAATATACCCCTCACAAAAAATTAAAAACCATACAAATGATTGGGACAAAGGGAGTAATTTATTGTTCATTTGTTAATTGTTTTGCATTGTTGCTCCAACAATCAGTATTGACATTTCTCTGCATATAAGCTGATGGTTTTGCGTATGTTACTATGTTATTTTATTCAGGTCAATGGTGAGAAAACACCTCGTACTGTAAATGTCCAAATTGTTGGTGATAATACTACATCTGTTCAGACTCCACGACCACCACCCGACTCTCTTCAAGTTCCTGAAAATGAAGCTTCTCAGCCTCACG
The DNA here is from genome assembly GCF_048544455.1 of Silene latifolia. Lineage (NCBI taxonomy): Eukaryota > Viridiplantae > Streptophyta > Magnoliopsida > Caryophyllales > Caryophyllaceae > Silene > Silene latifolia. The sequence goes on from NC_133531.1 coordinate 52,642,799, forward strand.
TCAATTATAATGGTGATGGGTTTTTTTGTAGACACGACTCTTTAAGGTGTAAACGTTGAAGGTAAGAGGACCCTCTCTTCATTACCAATTTAGTTGTTTTAGTAGTTTGAATGTTTAGAAGTTTTGAGTATGTTGGCATTTATTTGAACATTAGGTGATTTAAGACTTCTTAAATTAAGATGTCATAACTTAAGACGGTCTTGAGTAACCTATGACGTGTTAAATCAAGATGTCTTAAATCGTGGAAACGTAAGTAGTGAGTTGAATGCTAAATCTGGTGATATACCACGAGACCAATGGATTTCATTACGTAAATCGTGGAAACGTAAGTAGTGAGTTGAATAACTTTCATCACGTAAATCTTGAACCGATCGACGCTTGACAGAAATAGGAGGCAGTTCATCAAGTTGATCATATTCTTCTTCGTCAACTACTCCATCGACACCAAGAATACGCCTTTTCCCATAAAGAACCACGGATGATCTCTTATCTAAAGGATCTTCAATGTAGAATACTTTTTTCGCTTGAGATGCAAGAATGAAGGGTTCATGTATATGTCCAACAACATTAAAGTTTACCAAAATGAATCCCATATCGTCAACGGTGACACCCTTATCACAATCTACCCATTTACACCGAAACAAGGGTACACTAAAAGTTACATACTCAAGCTCCCAAATATCCTCAATTTTCCCATAGTACGCCCTTGTGATGTCTAGGGGATCCTTACCCTTTCCAACGTATTCTTCTGATGATGCAAGAAGAGTCACTGCACTATTTTGCATTGTACTCTTCTCATCTTGTCGGCTTGTGTAAAAGCAAAACCCATTGATATCATACCCTTCAAATGATGTGATGTTCGATTTAGGGGCATATGCTAACCAGCGTAAGTTAGCACTTACATTATGAGATTGTGTAGACAACTCACTCATCACCTTACCTTTAAACCACTCCGCAAAAGTCCGACTATGTTCATTCAACACCAGTCATCGCGTTTATGTGGATTTTGGAGCTTCAGTAAATCCAGGTGCTCAGTTAAATAGGGATGGACCTCTGTCATATGTTGTAAAACATATAAATGTGCTTTCTGAAAAGAATCGCGGTCCACGCTCATTTTTTTTTATCCAAAGTACCCTTCCCTAAGAGTCTACCTTCGTGCCGAGATATGGGAACTCCAATAGGTTGAACATCTGCCATATAGTCAACACAGAATTGGATTGTCTCACATGCAATTGTTGCTTCAACAATACTACCTTCAGGACGACAACGATTCTTCATTCGTCTCTTATAAGTACCCATCTCTCGCTCCATCGCCCACATGTTTCTTTGAAACACCGGACCACAAAGTTTAATCTCACGCACTAAATGAATGACCAAGTGTACCATGATATCAAAGAAAGAAATCGGAAAGTACATCTCTAATTCACATAAAGTCACAACAACATCCGCTTGCAAGTCATCTAAGGTGTCAGGATGGATATCTTTTGAGTTGATTGCATCATAGAAGAGGCAAAGCTTGGTGATGACTTGCCTAACATGCTTAGGCAATACGGATCTAATGGCCACAGGAAGCAGTTGTGTAAGCATAACATGACAATCGTGAGATTTCATACCAACTAACTTAGAATCTTTTATGGAAACAAGACGACTTATGTTAGAGCTATATCCATGTGGTACCTTGACCCCTTTTAAAGATTCACAGACAATCATCTTCTCCTTCTTAGAAAGAGTCGTGCAAGACGGTGGTATATAAATACGTTTTCCCTTCTCAATTGGTTTTAACTCGATACGCCCCCTAGCAGCCATGTCATTTCGAGCTTTCACCCCATTCTTAGTCTTATTCGGCATATTGAGCAATGTTCCAATTAAACTATCAAACACGTTCTTCTCCACGTGCATGACATCAATGCAATGCCTCACATACAAGTGCTGCCAATATGGAAGTTCCCAAAAAATTGACCTCTTTGTATGATATACTCCATCTGGTGGAGGTACGTATGGTTTTCCAAAAACTGTAGTTATATTCTTAACTTTATCGTAGTACTCTTCTCCACTAAAAAACAAAGGGGGTTTCCTATGCTCCGTTTTCCCATAAAAAGCCTTCTTCTTCTTTCGATATTGATGATTTTCAGGTAGAAAACGACGACCACCTCTGTACGAAAATTTGCCACTGTGCTCCAACCAATCAGATTTAGTATCATCCCCGCATACCGGACATCCCTTATCAGTCTTCAGTCGGTATCCAGAAAGGTTACCATAAGCTGGGAAGTCATTAATTGTACAGTACAACATATCATGCATTTGAAACCTAGAGCTAGTACTTGCATCAAACACCTCTACCCCATCGTTCCACAAGAGTTTCAAGTCTTCAATTAGAGGAGCCAAATACACGTCAATGTCATTTCCAGGTTGCTTAGGTCCCGAAATTAGGAGTGTTAACATAATGTATTTGCTCTTTGTGGTAAGCCAAGGAGGGATATTGTAAATTATCAACATTACTGGCCAACAACTATGTTGGGTACTTAAAGTTCCAAATGGATTAATTCCATCGGTGCAAAGTCCCAATCTTAAATTTCTAGGCTCTGAACCGAATTCTGGAAAGGTTCGATCAATTGTTCTTCATTGGGGAGAATCAGCTACATGCCTCAGTCGGCCATCTTTATTCCTGCCCTTTTGATGCCACAACATGTACTCCACATCTTTTTTATTTGAAAAAAAGCGTTTAAATTTTGGTATTATTGGCAAATACCATAATGTCTTCACAGGACTCCCCTTCTTCTTGCCACCATTACCATTGTCTACCATCTTGTATCATGACTCACCGCACTTTGGGCATTCTTTTAATTCACTATACTTTTTTCTGTACAAAATACAGTCCTTCACGCATACATGAATCTTTTGGTAAGACGTAGATAATGGGCATAGTAGTTTCTTGCATTCGTATGTGGTGGAGGGAAGCTCGTTACCTTCCGGCAACATTTGACACAAAAGTTCTAACAAGGAAGTAAGACTCTTGTCACTCCACCCATTTCCAGCTTTCAATGTGAATAGTTTCAACACAGCTAATAAAAGAGAGAATTTAGAACCATTCGGGTATAAAGGCTTCTTGGAATTATCAACCATTCTCTGAAAAATAATAGGGCACTCCACAATATCTTCTTCAAGATCCTTCATCAACCCGTCAATATTATCATTATCAGGCTCTATATTATCATCCATATCAATATTTTCAAAGATTTCAACATCATTTTCTACCCCGACATCAATCTGATCCCCATCTTTATCATTAATTCCAAAATTTACGTTGGAACAAATATCATTAACACTTTCTCCATGCTATATCCACACATTATAATCTGCTTTAAATCCTTTTAAAATTAAATGTTCCCGCAATTCATCCCTAGAATTCACCTTTTTACGATTTTAACATAAGGTACACGGACATACGAATTGATTATCTCCATGGAGTCTTTTATGTTCGACGGCACAACTAAGAAACTCCTCTAGTCGTTCAAGATAAACAAAATCACGCTTTCCATACATCCAACTTCGGTCCATAATCTAGTTAATAAACACATATATTAATGGGTATCTACGTCAATGATGTATAATAATCACATTAAATGCACTAAACTGTTTCATGTAATAAAAATTAACCATCATTTAACGAGAAACTGAAATTGAATAAAGATATACATACCTTCAAGTGGCAATTAAGTAGCTTTGTAAGGTCGAAATAGAGAATTTTGGTGGAGAGAAAGCCTGTAAATAAGGATGATTTTAACCTTTATTAAAAATTATTCAAAATAAAAGTGATAACTAAAAAAAAACATAAGAAAACAGAGCACTAGACAAGTTTTGAACAGAAACAAAGAGTGTTGCCATATCCCAAAAATCTTCGGGGCAACATCATCGCAAAGGTTGTTAAATGTCCAAGTCGAACACTATATTCTTTTGCACTTCACTTCAGTTCCATTAAGTTTAAGTCAAATACAATTACAAGTTTTAGATGCACCACATTTGCCTGAGATGGCTGGGAGAAAATTGGGCAGGACCCATCTCAATAAAACTGAATTAATCTAGATGTACAAGTGTAATGCATAAACTGCATAATCCTAGTCAATCTTTTACAATCCTCAGTCCTTTAACTGTGGGAAAAAAAGAGAGAAACAAATAAAAAAGTTTACATAACATTATTATACAGAAAAGCCCTAAAGTTTGAGTATATTAATAAACTAACTACACCAGGATAAAGATGGACCAACGATACTAACAACAGCAAAGAATGCACACACAGGAAAGAATCTACTAAATCTACTCTCTAACTCTTTTCCACACTATATATACTACATTGTCTTTCAACATAACATTCACTCAAACTTGTCAATTTTATTCCACAAAAATGAAATTCAAGATAGCCGTTTCTGCCACCTACCTGGAATCTTGTGACGATGAATACTGCCTTGAACGACTCTTCTTTCTTCCTCTTCTTTCTTTAAAACTATATGATGAAATGGTAATATCAGAGCTTTCAGAAAATTGAGATCTACTTTTTAAGTGAATAACTTCCAAGTTTGTTTTGCACAAAAAATAAGGAACATAATAAGGTGCGCCGTGCGGCCACAAATAACATACAGAAAAGGAAAGGTTCCAAGGAGAAGTTTATTCACAAAGGCTTCAATACAGATACAAATAGGAAAAATATGCGCATCAACAAAGGGAGTACAAGATTGTGACAACACGAGGAGAGGAAATGACGACAATTAGGAATAGGGCTGAGTGTCGCAGAGGAAGGACAAAAGAAGCAAAAAATTCAACAGTTTGAGATCCAAGAGCACTTTTTCCTTATGTCTAAATAATAGAGCTCCTGAACTTGTAAGCAACTTACAATTACAACCGAAATAAACTCTACGCAGATAAGTTTAGATATAAAGCTAGCACCAGCTACATAGGGACTACAGTCCTACAGAGTATTATTTACCAGAAGCTAGAACTAACTAAAACCTAGAATCTAAATTAGATAGTATAAAATATAAGATTAAACGCCAACCACGAGCAGAAAAATGCACAACAGAAGCATACATTACGGTCGAACTAGGGAACCGGAAGATAGTCAGTCAATCTGTATTCCCCGAGAACCAAATAAGGGAAAATCAAGAGCACAAATTAGCATTACAAGCTGGAGAGATAGAAGCTGAGAAAGAAGAGAAAGGCTGGGTAATTGCTTCTTCACTTAAATCAACAGTACATAAAAGTGTCATACACAGAAGGCTATGTTTGAGACATAGCACAGAAAGCATAATATTTTTCTGAATCAGAAAAGATGTTTCCTTCACAGTCTCTTCTCTAATTCTACCTTTGTCATGCGACCTTCCCTCTTTTTTTTTCCTCTCTTCTGGGAAAGCGTCAAATTAGTAAGGGCCCAGTATGGATTTTCATACACATATCCAACAGTCTAGCGATTAAATAAGAGTGTGACCAAAGAAGTGAAGAGTCGAAGTATAGCATTTCAGAATTCAGACTGTACAAGAAGAAAAATGTAGCTGAATCTTCTGAGAATATTACAAACTCAGAAGAAAGCAAATGATAAACACAAAAGCAAAATGAGGAATAGATGTACAAGTGTAATGCATAAAGTGCATAATCCTAGTCAATCTTTTACAATCCTCAGTCCTTTAACTGTGGGAAAAAAAAAGAAAGGATATAATTCACCAAACTTATCTACAACTTGTAAGTTTTGATCTTGAGTTGAAAGAAAGGATATAACAGTCCGTCAAATAAACCCGTATAACGGAAGCAATAAACCACGATGGAAACAATACAAAAATATTCAATATTGACATAATTCACCAAACTTACTATTACTTTGGACTATTAACATAATTACACACTTACACCAATACTATATCTATCTCTATTCTTTAATTAATCTTCTAATGTGTCAATCTTAAAATTTAGGACAAATTCACATAGGGAGAATTAAGAACAAGCTCCCAGGATGACTGAACTATTATAAAAAGTTCAAATTTTGCATATAATCAACTAACTTCCTAGCTTGACCGGTAAGGTCATTAAAATTAGTTTCATTACAATCAATTTTAAACCTTTTTTTTGGCATTGAAGTTACTTTAGACTTTCTTTGCACAAGGAAAATTGAAGACTTGTACTGGCGACTTGTACTAGTAATCAAACATAAAGCTGCATATCTTATCCGACTTGTAAAAACACCAAAACCGTTAACAAATTGGCGGGGATGAACATTAAAAACGAGCATCAATCCCAAAATACACAGAACTAGTTTCACACGGCAACAACAAGAAGTATGTAGTCAGTAACAACAAGGGAATGAATTCTAACAATCGGAAATTATTGTTTTCATCAGCAGTAGCATAAGACGGTGTTAATTGTAGCATAAGACGGTATTACTCCGTAACAATTAACAGCAGTGCCAGAGCCCTAAATCGCTATATTGAATTCTAAAAATCGCAAATAATTTCAGATTGCTTTCACATATCACACAAGTGACCAAATAGTTGACACATATAATTGACTACAGCATATGTAATTGCAAAATAATTGGAGAAACAATAAGAAAAATTTGGATGCAGGCATACCTGATTAATAGATTATACGGGGTCAAAGCAGGAAATTGATTGAGGGGTCGGCAGGTGTGCGTGACGACGGGTAGTGATCGAAACCATTTCGTGTTCACAATTAAGTATATGTGGTCGTTGGTCAATGGTCGATACAAAACACAATTTATACTTCACAAACAACTCTACAATTAGTGAAGAGGCAAGTAAAGGTCGGATCCCAAGGGACGGGTATTGAAATGAGAATTCTATTGTAACTAGTAGTGTCTAGGGGGGTGTCACAAATTGGGTTGATGTAGAAGGTTACTAAACTAGAATAACAATGAAAATAAACAAGCAAGATGAATAAAAAGGGGTGTAAACAATTGATTAAAAGCACTAGGGTGTCATGGGGTCATAGGGGAATCATGGGATATGATCATACAAACATGTTCTCAAATTATAAGCAAGCAATTATTGTTGTGATGGATTGAGTTGGGTTATATCTTACAATCCTAGGAAAGTTTAGGTCCCGGAGCCGAATCGATTAGATTGTACAACACCTACAAGTCGACTTAATCTTTCCTACTCAACACATGCATGGTCTAACAAGACTCGAGTTGGGTTATGTCTTACAAGTCTCATTGAAAAGATAGAAGATGATAGTAAATGCAAGGATTCATAGGCTTAGCATTTCATCAAATATAACATGTGCATGTATTAAGATCAAAACAAGCAAGCAAATAAGATATGAAAGCATATTGATTTAAGCATGAATCATTCCCCATGTTGGTTTCCCCTAATCACCCATTAAACCCTAGCTAAGAGACTACTCACTCATTATCATGTTGATCATGCTAGCAAGGTTGTCAATCATATCAACAATATGAAACATGATGAATAAATGAAAGTAATTAACAATAATTAAAAAGGGATTAAGAGATTATACCTACTTATGATTCCAATAATAAAGCAAGAATAATAGAAGTACTTGAATCCTAGATTGAGAGGTTGTCAATCTCCCAATAATAACCCAAATAATCTTCAATTACCCAAAATAAAGGAAGAACAAGAGAGAGATTAAAGAACTAAAACTTGGATTAAAACTTGATTAATACTTGATTACAATATTGAAGAGAGATTTGATTGATATTAACTACACTAATTATTGATAAAAAGAACATGCTCCTCTAATTAGCCTAATGAGGTATTTATAGCGAAAATTAGGGAGGATGCATTAGGGTTAACTAAGGGCTAAACTAGTAATTACACTTTTTAAGTTGAGCAAGGAGACTCCGGTATTTTCTGAGAGAAGGGCTTCTCTTTTTGTAGCTTGAAGAATGAAATCCGTCTTTGTGCGAGGAACGTGCGGATTAGAGTCGGGACGGCCGGATTTGGGCTGTGCAATCCGAGCGGATTCGGGAGAGGGACGCTCGGATTGTTGAGGGGAATCGAGCGGATTCCAAGGAGGGACGCTTCGGATTGTCTTTGGTGGACGGACGGATTATGCAATCCGTTCGGATTGTTGGTCAGCGTCAATTCTTCTTCTTTTCTTCCCTTTTCTTCATAAATTCCTTGGGGATTTCCTTGGGGACGCAAGGATCCTTTCTCAACATTGTTCTTCTACTATGATATGTACAAAGGCCTTCTAGTCTTGTCTCTTCTTGATGCTTGGTCATTGAATACAATCAATTTAGCCTCGTTTTGCCATGAAAATGCAAGATTCTTACTCCTTTCCTACCAAGGGATCAAAATCTCAAAGAATATGCAAAACAAAGAACTAAAGATAAGAAATGACCCAAATAGGCACTAAAAAGCATGGAAACAATGGTAATTCGGGGGCTAAATATGCGCCAATTATGGTCACATCAAATATCCCCAAACCGAACCTTTGCTCGTCCCGAGTAAAGAGGTGACAAAGACTAGGACCAAAACTAACCTATCCTAATAATAATAGCCGATATGAGACAATTAGCGGGTCTCACTCCGCCCCTTCAACTCACAACAAGACAACCATGAGGTAGGATGCCTTCTTGCAAGGCAAGGTGGGTCTTGCCAAAATGGCGACACATCCAAACATTAAGCACATAAAAATCACATAATGGATGCATCTACAAAAAGAATAGCCACTTTCCTCATCTAAGTGGCGGAAATTATCTACAAGGGAAGCAATTCAAGGGTACACAATCCTTCATAGATGCAATTTGTTCAAACTACTAAGCCTAGAAGGATACCAATAAATCACCTCCAAGTTGTGTCAAGCTAGGGTACCTTTGTCCTCAATCGTTAAATGCTTTTGTCAAGAATAGACTCCCTATGGTGTTAGAAACACTGGAGGATCGCGGAATTCCCCCTCTTGCCTAGACAAGAAGAAGGGTCGTCCCCTCTCTACCATGCACAAAAATGGATACGATGGATAAAGGGATCAATAGATATTTGAGTTTCACTTTGGGAGTTTGCTTTTGTTTTTGTTTTTCCCCCAATTTCTTGTGGCATATAACATTTGAGAACACTTTCTTTTGTCATTTCTTTTCATTTTTGGCATTTCAATACTTGACAACTTTTTTTTTTTGCATTTCTTTTTGAACATTTTCAAAGTCACCCCAATTAGTAACGAGGGTGCCTTATATTTGAAGCTTTAGGAGTCTATTTTTGCTCCTCTTTTCATTTGATGCATTTTTGCAAACTTTCTTTCACTTTTCATTTCTTTGAACTCAAATTGATTTCTTTTTGTTTTGTGCCCATTCCCTTTGATGACAAAAATATGGTAGAACATGGATGAATGATGGAGGTATGCATGGTTTCAAGGGTCACCTTGGAATAAACGGTAGCCAAGGAGTTATCACACCACAAGGTACTCTTGACTAGGCCTTAAACCATGGGTCAAAGGATACTAGCATGACACATCCTAGGGTGTTTTACAAGTATTCTAACAAGCAAAGTCTTAAGAATAAAAAGCATCTACTAGGGCCTATATACACTTGTCAAGCTTCCCAAGTAGACGGTTTCGCAAAATTTTTCTAACATGCAAACTACATGCCATGATGCAACTAGCATTTAAACATCCTAATGCAAATGATTCTACCAACTAATATGCCATATAAACAAAATGCAATCCTAAATTCACATTGTTTTACCGCATCAATCAAAATAAAGCCACATAGTCATTAACATAAAGAGGAAAAAGGAGATTGGAAAGATCATACCATGCGGTCTTCAATATCCTCATGTCTCGGATGTGGCGTAGTCAATCAAAGTGAACAAGGATAAAACAAACACAATATATACAAGACAATATATACAAAGGAAATGAACTTGTTTTTGGTTTTTCGATTTTTCAATTTTTATGATTTTTTGAAATTTTTCAATTTTTATGGGTTTTTGAATAAGAGTTAAATGTTAGAATTCCCATCCCCACACTAATATGGGCATTGTCCTCAATGGCCAAAATGATGGAAATTATGCAAAGATGATGCATGATTTCTATACTAAATGCAATTCTACACTAAGCTATACTACATGATGCATGGTTTTTGTTATGACGGAGAGGATAATTTAGATTACCTCCCGTTGTGTATGCATTAACTTCCCCAAACCAAATGAGACACTATTGCTAATGTTCAAGGATGGGTATAGTTCATGCACACACTATGCTATGCATGAAACTAGATTGTCATTTTGGATTTTACAAATGGGAACAATAAAGAACACCTCAATGGTACCGAGGTGTGAGTCCTTTGATGTTGCTAGGACTAAACCAACAATGATCAAAATGAAATAAAATACAAAGAGATATAGACAAACCGTGGGAGAGTAGGAATCTCCAAGGCTTGCTAGTCCTCCATCATGCTATCATCATCATCACTTCCCTCATGAGAAGTGGTCACATTGCCACTTTCCTTGGCACTTTCTTCTTCATCTTGTTCATCATCATCTTCACCATCTCTTTCTCCATCTCCTTCTCCATCTCCACTTGCTTCTTCCTCAATATTATCATCAATTTCTTCACCATTTCCAACAACCTCATTGTCTTCCACCACGTCCCTAGATGCACCCGGAAACAAGGCTTCTTTATCCGCCCAACTAGGCAAAGGACAAGATGGATCATGGAGTCCTTGCCTAGCTAAATTTAGGAGGGGAGGATATTGAGCCAAATATGCATTCTTCCGCTCTTCATAAGCTTGCTTGTGCATGGCTTGCATAAGAAGAGTGACATAGTCTTTCCCAATTTCAACTCCTTCCGGTTTGAACTCTTCATACACAAAGGGGTAAGGCGGTGTAACAATGGAAGAGGAGGGGGTTTCATGATCACCCTTTGTTGTTGAATGATGTACTCGGCTTCTTCGGATCGGGGAAGTAGATAGTTGGTCCGGTGGACACTTAGGCGACAAATCATCGAGGGTAAGGTGAATGATCTAGCTTCACTAGTTAGCCATCCATATTTAGTGTCAAGGGGGTTATGGGCAACCCACTTGAACTTGTTAATCATAATGTGCATATTAATAAGATGGCCACCTTCCTTTGCTTTGTACTTCTTATCCTTATTGAAATTAGGATCAAAGTGCTTAGCTAGGACCGTGACTAGGCCGCCATTGACAATAACGGTCGTACCCTTCTTCCCATTATCAACATTAAGCCATCTATCAACCAATAGCCTCAAAGAATTGAAAGGCTTGGTGTGAATTCTTCCGACATTCAAAGCCGATTCAAGGAGAATAAAATCAAGTCTTGTGAAATGATTGGTGTCTTTCCTAGCAATTATGGTATTTCCCACAACTTTGTGCCATACTCTTATGCCCGGATGATGGACCAAAAGAGCACGACAAGCATGAAAATCATCAAATTTCTTCCCGGAGATTGCCTCCCAAAGAGGCTCGGGGTCATACTTTCCATAATGCTTAAGATATCTCGATTCATCGCTAAGACCCAAAATTTCACCCAATTCCTTAAAGGTAATGCGTCTACTAATGTTAGCTAGACGAAACTCAAGATTTTCCCTATCCTCAACTTTGGTAACTTTTAAAGAACTTAAGAATTCCAAGACAAGGGAAGGGTATGTCGATTCCTTTGTTTCAAACAATTTCTTCAAACCCATGGCATTGAAAAAGGCTTTTGTTTGTTCAAGAACACCCAATTTCTCCAAAGCATCTTTACATATGAATTTGGTGGATTGAATTGATTTCATAGCAAACTTGGCAAATGTCTTTCTATGGGTATCGGAAATAAAAGTTACCTCCGGATAATGCAAGAGTTGATCGACACGGAGTAGAAGGTGATGCTCCCATAGAAGTTTGTTGTTGTTGTTGCACTTCCAAGTTTGGTGTTGATACCACCATTGCCAAAGCTTTCTTTGTTTGGAGAGCTTTTTGCCTTTGAGAGAGAGCCTTTGCCTTTGGTGCCTTTGTTGCTCCCTTTGTCCTTGCCATTTGATGAACTAACCAAGAAAAGAATCAAAAATCTTCAATTTGTAGAATGCCCAAATCGATTTGAAGGTGAAAGGCTTTGCCTTTATGAAATCAAAAATCGACTCAAAGGTTGAAGATTTTGTTCTTGGTTTTGATTTTTATTGAAGATGGAGTGATTGATTTGTTGTTTGAAGGATGATTTGATTTGATTTTGGTGGATTTTGTTGAGGGTTTTTGTTTTTGTGATGGAGAGGATGAGGGTTTTGATGTTTAGGGTAGTGTTTATGAATGAATGAATGAAGGAATGAAGGTGGGAGGGTATTTAAAGAAGTCGAAATTTTCGAAAACGCAGGGGCAATCCGTGGGGATTAGGCCCAATCCGTGCGGATTCTGCAGCTTCAAAATTTTCAGAAGCTCGCCTAAAGACGGGCGGATTCTAGGGAATCCGCTCGGATTCTTCTGTGATGGGACGGGCGGATTTGCTTCAGGACGGACGGATTTCAGTCTAGAGAAATTTCTTTGTTTTCTTCAGCTGCAAAGACGGGCGTCTTCTTCACAAGACGGACGGATTCTATGAGACGGGCGTCTTTCCAGAAATCCGCTCGGATTCTTCTACAGTCAAGAAATTTTCAATTTCAGCTCAGCTCAGGACGGGCGTCTTTTGGTCAGGACGCTCGGATTGTTGAAGACGGGCGGATTTGGTACAATCCGCTCGGATTCTGGTCCTTTGTACCCGGATTCCTTCCATTCGTGCACAATGCATTTCCCTTTACCATTCTTCCATTCTTCTTCATTTCTTGTGTTCTTCATTGTGGGGGCACTACTAAGGCATGAATAGCCTAGGCAATTCCCATCCCCACACTAAGGTAAGGCACTACACATCAATTGAAGTCGTTAGTCCCTCCCTCACTTCTCTCTTACATGACAATTATTTTGATCAAAGTAAATAAAAATCCAAAAATGACAAAAAATTGCAATGCAAAAATTGAAATGTAAGTTAGGGAGTTAGAAATATTTACAAGTGGTGGTTTAGGGAGGACTCCACCAAACTCTCATTCTTGATGAGATGTCAAGGGGGCATGTTCAAGGTGTTGTTGATGTTGCTCAACACCTTGAAGAAGTAATCAAAAGCTTGTTCATTATTATGGTAGAGGTCCTCAATAGACCGTGGCTCTTGTTGTTGATCATGATCGATGGCATGCCCAATGTAGGGATTAAAAATCCCTTCAAACTCGTCGTCCCAAAGACCACAAACTTCATTGAGTTGATCATTGAAAATCTCTTGCTTAGATGGAGACAACTCTCCCAATTTCTTCTCTTGGCCAATGAGGCCTTCCTTTTCTTCCTTGGTTGATTTTGATGAGCTTTGCAAGCTCTCCTTGTCACAATTCACTTGCTCTTTGAATGGAGCATCTTCAATTTTCTTCCTCCATTGGAGTTCCGATTTCTTCCTTTCATCTTTTCGGCTATAATGATCAATCATGAAGCATGGCTCATGTAAACGAGGAGCTCTCATGGTTTTGTCAAGATTAAAAGTTATGCTTTCATCTCCCACTTCTAGAGTGAGCTCTCCATGTTTCACATCAATCACCGCACCCGCGGTGTGTAGGAAAGGTCTTCCTAAGATGATTGGAATGTTGGAATCTTCCTCCATATCAACAATGACAAAGTCCACCGGGATGAAAAACTTCCCAATTCGCACGGGGACATCTTCCCATATCCCTAATAGTGTCTTCGTCGATCTATCGGCCATTTGGAGTGTGATGTTGGTGCATTTAAGCTCTCCCATTCCCAACCTTTTACTCACCGAGTACGGCATGACACTCACACTAGCCCCTAGGTCACATAAGGCTTTGTTGATCGTCGTGTCGCCAATGGTACACGGTATTGAGAAGCTTCCCGGATCCTTTAACTTTGGAGGTGAACTCCCTTGAAGTATTGCACTACTCACCTTAGTGAAGGCGATAGTCTCAAGTTTCCGGATCGACTTCTTCTTTGTGAGGATATCTTTCATGTACTTCGCATAGGCCGGTACGTGATTGATTAATTCCGTGAAAGGAATTGAGACTTCTAAATTCTTCACAATTTCCATGAACTTTCCAAGTTGATCATCAAATTTGGGCTTGGCTTGACGACTTGGAAAAGGAAGTCTAATCACAATGGGCTCCTTCTCTTTGGCCTTGTCTTCATTTTTCTTTGAACTTTATTCTTTTGATGATTCCCCTTCTTTGGGGCTTTGCACAATTTCTTCCTTTTCACTAGCTTCCACAACTTCATCCTCAACTTGCTCCTTCGGTGCTTCATATCTTGTACCACTTCTCAAGTGAATGGCACTAACCGTTTCATGTCTAGGGGGATTACTTTGTGGTGGTAATTGCCCCTTTTGTCTTTGTGAGCTTGAAGATGCTAGTTGAGTCAATTGTGTTTCCAACATCTTGGTGTGAGCTAGAATGTTGTTGATGGTGGTGTCTTTTGCTTGGCTATCTTTTTGCATTTGAGTGAAAAATTCTTGTTGATTCTTTTGCATTTGGAGGACCGCTTTTTGGACATCAAAACCTTGGTCATTTTGGTGATTGTATGGATTTTGATTTTGGTAACCTTGGTTTTGATTGTAAAAGGGTCTTTGATTTTGGTTCCTCATGGGTGGTGGAGTGTATGTTGTTTGAGGGTTTTGAACATTTTGGCTTTTGTATGAGAGATTTGGATGGAACTTGGTGTTTTCATTGTAAAAATTTGAATAAGGGGTACCACTTTTGTAAGCTTGGAAAGCATTAACTTGCTCGGTTGTTCCCCTACACTCACTTGGGTCATGACCCAAAGTTCCACAATTCTCACATATCCCACTTGGGATTGATGAGGATGCCGTCATGGCATTGACATGATGCTTTGATGATTTCGAGTTTTCCTCAAGTCTAGCCATAGCTTGTTCAAACTTCAAGTTGATTGTGTCAATGTGAGCACTAAGTTGAGCACCCAATTGAGTAACGGAGTCCACTTCATGCTTTCCTCCTCTAGTAGCCTTGCGAGGTCTACTATATTGTGAATTATGGACCGCCATTTCCTCAATCTTGTTCCATGTTTGATTGTCATCAACTTCGGTGAACATTCCATTTGATCCCATATTGAGAATGTTCCTTGAATCTTCATATAAGCCGTTCCAAAATTGTTGCACTAAAAACCATTCGCTAAGTCCATGGTGAGGACATGAGCGACAAACACCTTTGAACCGCTCCCAAGCTTCATACAAAGATTCTTCATCCCTTTGCTTAAAACCCGTAATTTGAGCTCTTAGCATGTTAGTCTTTTCCGGTGGGTAGAATTTTTTGTAGAAAGCTAGAGCTAACTTCTTCCAAGAATCTATTCCAAGGGTGGCCTTATCAAGGCCCTTCAACCATTGCTTTGCAGTGCCGATTAACGAAAAAGGAAATAAGACCCATCTAATTTGGTCTTAAGTCACGCCCGTTTGAGAGATAGCATCACAATAATCGCAAAAGGTTTCCATATGAGAATGAGGGTCCTCACTAGGCATTCCCCCGAATTGGCTCCTCTCAACTAGTTGGATGAAGGCGGACTTGGCAATAAAATTACCGGTGAGATGTTGCGGTGTAGGAGTACCATTTGGTAGATTCTCCTCGGTGGGTATAGAGTGTGACGAGAATTTAGGCATTGTAGGTGGATTTTGTGGGATATTGCGTAATGGGTTTTCTTCTCCTTCTATTGCGAAAGGATTGACAAACTCACTAGTGGGTTGAACAACTTCACCAACACCTCTCAAATTCCTCCTAACAAGTCTCCTATTATTCGTCAAGGTTCTTTCGATTTCACGGTCAAAAGGTAACAAATCACTTTGTAACCTTCTAGACATGCAAAATATCAAACAACTCAAAAACAATTAGAACAAACCTTGAGGAGTTTTACTTCCCCAAGGTGAAGAAAGACACAACTAATAACAATAAAAAGAAATCTTAAATCAATTAAACACCGTCCCCGGCAACGCGCCATTTTTGATCGAAGCCATTTCGTGTTCACAATTAAGTATATGTGGTCGTTGGTCAATGGTCGATACAAAACACAATTTATACTTCACAAACAACTCTACAATTAGTGAAGAGGCAAGTAAAGGTCGGATCCCAAGGGACGGGTATTGAAATGAGAATTCTATTGTAACTAGTAGTGTCTAGGGGGGTGTCACAAATTGGGTTGATGTAGAAGGTTACTAAACTAGAATAACAATGAAAATAAACAAGCAAGATGAATAAAAAGGGGTGTAAACAATTGATTAAAAGCACTAGGGTGTCATGGGGTCATAGGGGAATCATGGGATATGATCATACAAACATGTTCTCAAATTATAAGCAAGCAATTATTGTTGTGATGGATTGAGTTGGGTTATATCTTACAATCCTAGGAAAGTTTAGGTCCCGGAGCCGAATCGATTAGATTGTACAACACCTACAAGTCGACTTAATCTTTCCTACTCAACACATGCATGGTCTAACAAGACTCGAGTTGGGTTATGTCTTACAAGTCTCATTGAAAAGATAGAAGATGATAGTAAATGCAAGGATTCATAGGCTTAGCATTTCATCAAATATAACATGTGCATGTATTAAGATCAAAACAAGCAAGCAAATAAGATATGAAAGCATATTGATTTAAGCATGAATCATTCCCCATGTTGGTTTCCCCTAATCACCCATTAAACCCTAGCTAAGAGACTACTCACTCATTATCATGTTGATCATGCTAGCAAGGTTGTCAATCATACCAACAATATGAAACATGATGAATAAATGAAAGTAATTAACAATAATTAAAAAGGGATTAAGAGATTATACCTACTAATGATTCCAATAATAAAGCAAGAATAATAGAAGTACTTGAATCCTAGATTGAGAGGTTGTCAATCTCCCAATAATAACCCAAATAATCTTCAATTACCCAAAATAAAGGAAGAACAAGAGAGAGATTAAAGAACTAAAACTTGGATTAAAACTTGATTAATACTTGATTACAATATTGAAGAGAGATTTGATTGATATTAACTACACTAATTATTGATAAAAAGAACATGCTTCTCTAATTAGCCTAATGGGGTATTTATAGCGAAAATTAGGGAGGATGCATTAGGGTTAACTAAGGGCTAAACTAGTAATTACACTTTTTAAGTTGAGCAAGGAGACTCCGGTATTTTCTGAGAGAAGGGCTTCTCTTTTTGTAGCTTGAAGAATGAAATCCGTCTTTGTGCAGGAATCCGTGCGGATTAGAGTCGGGACGGCCAGATTTTTGTGCAATCCGAGCGGATTCGGGAGAGGGACGCTCGGATTGTTGAGGGGAATCGAGCGGATTCCAAGGAGGGCCGCTCGGATTGTCTTGGCTGGACGGACGGATTGTCTGCAATCCATTCGGATTGTTGGTCAGCGTCAATTCTTCTTCTTTTCTTCCCTTTTCTTCATAAATTCCTTGGGGATTTCCTTGGGGCGCAAGGATCCTTTCTCAACATTGTTCTTCTACTATGATATGTACAAAGGCCTTCTAGTCTTGTCTCTTCTTGATGCTTGGTCATTGAATACAATCAATTTAGCCTCGTTTTGCCATGAAAATGCAAGATTCTTACTCCTTTCCTACCAAGGGATCAAAATCTCAAAGAATATGAAAAACAAAGAACTAAAGATAAGAAATGACCCAAATAGGCACTAAAAAGCATGGAAACAATGGTAATTCGGGGGCTAAATATGCGCCAATTATGGTCACATCAGGTAGATAGGGATTGTGGTGGCCGGATAAAGAGGAGGCGACAACGACGGAGCGTTGGTTTGTGTATGTGGGAACTGGGAAGCAAAGGGTTTTCGTGGGTGAAGGGTTTTGAATTGCGTGGGAATTATGGGGGTAACTGAAAGGTCGGTTAGATACTATTACGTGTTTGTCGCGTGAAGGACTCGTTTTAGTGACATCGGTTTCAACCGATGTATTTTAAAGACCCTTAAAATAATTGTTAATGGTTATTACCTCGGTTTTAAGAAAACTGATGTAATGCCAATATATTAACATTGATTTTCATATAACCGATGTTAATATAATATAAATAACATCATTTTGATTTTTAAACCGATGTTAATAACTCTATTATGAACAATTACATCGTTTTTATTAAGAAATGATGTAACTAAGGCGATATCAATAGGACTTTTTGTACTAGTGTATGACAGTAACGTCAAACTCTAGTCAGCCAAGCGTTACCAATTTACGTTGATCAACTGACAAATATATAAAATAAATCCTTGATATTCCTTATACGAGATTTATTATGTAGACGCACTATTGTAGAGGACACTCACTCCAACAGATCCTTCTTGCCGATCTTGTCCAATTCAAACTAGGGGAGTTTGATGTGATTTTGGGCATGGACTGGTAATCTCGCTATGACGCTAGGTTTACGTGCTGTGATCAGAAGATCGTGCTTAAGAGTCCTACGGGTTCGAGGGTTTCTTATCAGGGTGTTAGGGTTACACCTACGGTGAAGTGGGCTTCTGATTTGAAGATGGTTAGCTTGGGTAGAAAGGGTCATCAAATCTATCTGTGCAGTTTTCGAGATGTTTCAGCTGAGCTGAAGTTAGAATATATTCCTGTGGTTAAGGAGTTTCCTGATGTCTTTCCTGAGGATCTACCTGGTACTCCTCCTGAGCAAGATGTAGAGTTCTCGATTGAGTTGTTGCCTGGAACTGGTCCCATTTCGTAAGCTCCTTATCGTATGGCACCAGTTAAGTTACAGAAACTTAAGAAGCAATATTAGGAGATGATCGATAAGGGTTTTATCCGACCGAGTGCTTCGCCGTGGTGTGCTCAAGTTTTGTTCGTAAAAAAAAAAGGATGGTAGTATGCGGTTGTGCATCGACTACCGTGAGCTGAACAAGGTTACTATCAATAATAAGTATCCTTTGCCGAGGATCGAGGATTTGTTTGATCAGCTCTATGGTGCTAGTGTGTTTTCTAAGATCGATCTGAGGTCAGGTTACCATCATATTCCAGTTAGGAAAGAGGATATTCCTAAGACTGCTTTTCGTTCGAGGTATGGTCACTATGAGTTTGTGGTGATGCCATTTGGGTTGACGAATGCAGCTGCTGTTTTCATGGATCAGATGAACCGCACTTTCAGCGAGTATTTGGATAAGTGTGTTGTGGTGTTCAAAGACGACATACTGATTTACTTGAGCCTAGAGCTGATCAAATGGCCCAAGCCCATTGGCTCGACCCGGCGCAGCCCGCATTTTTGAAGGGCTTGGGCCTTTTATTTTGGCCAAAAAGCCCATGGGCCGGCCCAAAAAAGCCCAATGTACTTTTGGGCCGGGTTTGGGCCAAGCGTTTGGCCCAAATTTTGGCCCGGCCCGGCCCATATTTATTAATTAATGAATATTTTTCTTATAAAATTTGTTTAAGTAGCGTAAATTTTATATATAATTCTTTATAAACTCATGTATATATTTATTGAGATTTAAAAGTAATGTTCACGTAACATAAATCGTATCTACTAGATATGATTAAGCATTATAATGTGTCAATGATTGTCTTTTATTCTATTTTTGGAGATTAATTCATATGTATTTCTTCATACTTTGTACGATTTTTTATACTAAGTGCACATTTAAAGTACAAGTTGAAGGTATTACACTACTTATCTCGTTCGGTAAGTCGTAAATTTTAGGGCCCAAAAAGCCCATATAGGCCCACAAGCCCGATTCAGCGCATAAGGGCCGGGCTTGGGCTCGCTAAATAGGCCCTCTCATTTGGCCCGGTCCGGCCCAACCCGCACATGTTGGCCACTTTTATCATCCCGGCCCGGCCCAAACCCGCATAGGCCCGGCCCATGATCAGCTCTACTTGAGACACGAGGCTGAACACGAGAGTCATCTTCGTGTTATCTAGGAGACTCTACGTAAGCAGAAATTGTATGGTAAGCTCTCGAAGTGCGAGTTTTGGCTAAATGAGGTTACCTTATTGGGTCATGTGGTATCTGGCGATGGAGTTATGGTTGATCCGTCGATGATTCGAGCTGTGGTCGAGTAGGAGAGTCTAAATAATGTGAATGAGGTTCGGAGTTTTCTTGGTCTAGCTGGGTATTATCGTTGGTTTGTGCATGTCTTCTCTAAGATCGTGAAACCGATGACTCAGTTAATGAAGAAGGAATCCATGTTCATTTGGACTGAGGCTTATAAAGCTGCTTTCCAGGAGTTGAAGAAGAGGTTGACTACCGCTCCTGTGTTGACTCTACCAGAAGAGGGCGTTGAGTTTGATGTTTTATGCGATGCATCAATGTTTAGTTTAGGTTGTGTCTTGATGCAGAAGGGTAAGGTTGTGGCTTATGCTTCCCGTCAGTTGAAATTTCACGAGATGAACTATACAACTCACGATCATGAGTTAGTAGCAGTGGTGTTTGAACTTAAGTTGTGGCGACACTATTTGTATGGGGTCTCGTGCAACATTTATACGGATCATAAGAGCTTGAAGTATATCTTCACTCAGAGAGATCTTAACATGAGGTAGAGACATTGGTTGAAGCTGCTTAATGACTACAAGGTTGAGCTGCAGTATCAAGAGGGTAAGGCAAATGTGGTTGCCGATGCTTTGAGTCGCAAGGTGTGTCATGCTATGAGATCTGTGTTGATGTTACCTGACGACTTCAGTCGAGAGTTCCAGAAGATGAACCTTGAGGTAGTTCTTCCTAGTACTTTAGATTTGAGTGTGATGGTTGCTGAACCCGAGATCTTTCATGAGATCCGAGTTAAGCAAAGAGAGGATGAATTCTTAGAGGAGTTCGAGTCGCTATAAGTGAAGGTCGCACCAGAGGCTTCAACGTTGGACCTGATGATAGTTTGCGATTCCAAGATCGTTGGTGTGTACCTAGCTGTGAGGTCTTAAAATGTAAGATCCTCAAGGAGGCTCATAGTACTCCCTATTCGGTTCATCCTGGTGGTGATAAGATATACAAGGATCTGAAGCTACGGTTATAGTGGTCGAGTATGAAGAAAGAGATCGCCGAGTTTGTGAGTCGTTGCCTGATCTGTCAGAAGGTCGAGTTTAAGCATCAGAGACCTGGTTGTAATACTCCGTATTTATAAGTCTTGGGGTACTCTATCGAGTAGGCCTTACTCTGTCGAGTAAGGGTAAGTTGCGTTTTAGAAAAGTTTCTGACCTGTTGGGTACTCGATCGAGTAGTGGGGTACTCGATCGAGTAGGGGGTACTCGATCGAGTATCCTTGGGTACTCGATCGAGTAAGCCGGTTTTCTGAGGGGAATTTTCTCGGGTTTTGTTAAATATGCGATTAAGGTATATAAGCTTTGTCGTCATTATTCTAAATCACTTTTGCAAAACCTAAATTCTGTTTAAGAGAAAGCAAGCAAGTTCATCTTCTTAATTGCATTATTAGCAATCCCCGGAGTTTGGAGGGTCAGTTCTTAGCATTGATTATACCGTTGAGTTCCTTGCGTCGAGGGTAAGATCTATGTACCCTTTTTATTGTCTTCCCTTTGATTTGGTTAAACCCTAATTTAGAGATTTGGGGGTTTATGTGTAGTATGTGATTTGGTAGCCTTTATGTGTTGTATGATAGGAGGAGGGTTCATAGAAGAAGCTTTTTGATTCAGCAGTAGAGACCGTCTCGATTGTGTGCTTACGGGTAGGATTTCCTACTCGGTATTAGTCCCATAATGGGATGATTGTTGATGTGTTGTGATTGGTTGTTTGATATAATAATTGTATTGTGATTGTGGTTGTGATCGTTGTCTATGGTTCGCGAGGCGTGGCCTACCGAGTGAGTGAGGTCACTTGCGGGAGTGGCTTCACGCCCTAGTTTCGCTATTCGTGGAACCCGCCACGGAAGGGATGTGCACATTAATGGACAGGGTTATCGCTCACTATGTGGAGCGGGGATTTGGTGGGTACGGCTGCGGTCCCCCATCGGGGGTGGTCCGGTGGAGGGATCGGTGATTGAGAGGATTGGATTTGGTGTGATTGTGTGTGTGTGTGATTAAGGCATTTGTCTGTTTATCTTATTGTTGGTATATATTGAATTGTGTGATTAGTACTGACCCGGTGTTGTTTTGTAAACCTGCGGTGATCCATTCGGGGATGGTGAGCAGATATTGAGCAGGTATTGAGATGATCTTGGGATATTTGGGATGGCCACGACATGATGATAGGAGTCTTCATTGTAGCTTATTAGTTATTTACATTTCAGTTAGAGAACGATCGGTTTGAGGACATGTATCGTACTTTTGGTTTGGTTTTGAGAATTGTAACTCTTCGCTAAGTATTTATAATTAAACGTTGTTTCTTCATTGTTTATTTGATTATCATACCTCGGGCAACCGAGATGGTAATGTCTTCATACCTGAGTGGTCCTGGTAAGGCACTTGGAGTATGGGGGTGTTACAAATGGTATCAGAGCGACGATCCTGAAACCTGTAACCAATGAACCTAATGAACATAGGGAGTCAACTAAAATGAACCCGGGGTAAAAGTTGTAGGAGCTAATGCAAAGGCTTGGGAGACGTCCTAAAGCCGCGAAGTCGCCCTACAATTTTGAACCGGTCACATGGGGGGAGTATTTGTCGAGTCGTATGTGTGTTTGGTTAACTTGTGTAAGAATGTGATGAAATGTGTGTGATTGTTGGGTGTTGAAGTAGAAAGTTGGGAATGTGAAAGAAAAGCGATGGTATATGGAAACTTGTTGATGGGATGATAACATGTTGGATGTTTTACAATGTGGCGTTTAAAAAACATGATGAAATGATCTCGTAGATCGTATGAAAAGGTGCGTAACATGTTTAGTTAAGATATAATATGTGGTTTTATAAAGTTTAGCATGTTAGTATATGATATAGCATGCGGGTAGCGTTTCTGAATTGGCATGACTCGATCGAGTGGGACTGACTTGATCGGGTGGGTTTTTGATGATTTTGAGTCCAGAATCGAGTTTTGGGGTACTCGATCGAGTAACTAGGGGTACTCGATCGAGTAGGGGGTCACTCGATCGAGCTACTCGGTCGAGTAGGTAAGAGATCAGAAGGTCTGTTTGGGGTCTGATGTTTGGGTACTCGATCGAGTATGTTGGGCACTCGATCGAGTAGCCCGTTACTCGATCGAGTATGTTTGGACACTCGATCGAGTGGGTTCTGGGCAGCGTGTTTTCGTGTTTTGAGGTTTAGTACGTGTGTTTATGTCTACCCTTTCTTACATATAGTTTCAAGATGCCGCCCAAGAAGAGCGCTTTGTATGCGAGAGCTGAGCTTATGAACATAGATGACATCGTTAAGATGTTGGAGCATCAGGATGCTCTCACTGAGGCTTTAAAGACTGTGGGGAAGGATAAGGATAAGGATAAGGAGAAGGAGGTTGATCATTCAAAAATCAGCCTCTATATCGTGAGGTTTAACCCGAAAGAGTACAAGGGAGTTGGGGAGCCTAACCTTCTTGATAGTTGGCCGAGAGAGATGGAGAACATATTAGATTTGGTTCTTGTCCGATGAGATGAGAGTGGAACAGTGCGTTCTATCCGAGGGAGGCGGTGGCAAGTGGTGGGATACGATGAAAGTGAGTGCTATGGAGAAATATACCAACCAAGGGTTACCTGCTATACCTTGGGAGGAGTTTCGTAGGGCTGTGAGGAAGGAGTTTGTACCGGAACATGTGAGGAGTAAGTTGAGGGAAGAGTTCGACAGTTTTAAGATGACCGCTGAGATGTCTGTGGCCGAGTACTACAGGCAATTAAATGAGAAGTCTAGGTATGCTGAGGATATGGGTTTGAGTGAGGAGAACCTGGTGTTGAGGTTTGAGAGGGGGTTGACCCCTAAGATTATGGATAAGTTACCCGTGGGAGTCCTTACTGATGTTAAGGAAGCTTATGAGAGGGCTGGGAAAGCTGAGAGGTTGGTGGAGATGGCTCAGGAGAGGTTAGGTGGTGAGAAGAGGAAGTCTGAGAGCGAGGGTGGTGGTCAATCTAATTACAAGAAAGGCAACCACAATCAGTCTAAAGGATTTTCTTCTGGGTCAGGGTTCAGTGCTGGGGCTTCCTTTGGGCGTGGCCGTGGAAGTGTGAGTAATAGTTGGGGAGTGACCTGCTATAGCTGTGGTGGTGTAGGCCACAAGAGACATGAGTGCACAAGTGCACCGGGATCTTTCCAGAGACTTGCACAGAGCTTCGCGAGCAACAGACCGGCTGGATCATGGCCAAACCGGGGAAGTCAGAGTTACCAGAGTGGAGGCAACCGCAACGGCGGTAATTCTTACCAGAAACCACCAACGAATAACAACAACAACCAAGGGTCGGGTGCTAAGCCGACCACATCAGCCAGTACTGTCCAGGGAGGTGGGCAGAAGACCAGTGGAAAGTTATTCATGATGGAGAAGAAAGCAGCTGAGGAAGATGCGCACGTTATCACCGGTACATTCCTTGTTAATGGTATTCCTACCTTTGTTTTGTTTGATTCGGGGGCTTCTCAGTCGTTTGTGTCTTCGAGTCATGTTAAACAGTTGGGTTTGAGAGTATATGAGTCTGTTAGTGAGCGAGTTTTTATACCTTCGGGTGAGTCTGTATCATGTGGGAGATTTTTTAGAGATGTATCTATGATAGTTGGGCAAGTTGATCTACCTGTAGACTTGCTAGAGTTTCCCTTTGACGGTTTTGAGATGATAGTTGGGATGGATTGGCTAGGAAAGTATAAAGCTAAGATAGACTGTCATCAAAAGAAAGTGTCTTTAAGAGGTCCTAAGGGTGTTAGTGTGTCTTACCGTGGGTTTCTAGTCAAACCCAATGTTAAGTTGATTGCAGCTGTCACCTTGAAGTCTTATCTGAGGAAGGGATGTCCTTTGATCTTGTGCCATGTGAGAGATGACCGGATAAAGATTCCGACGGTTGATGAGATACCAGTGGTGGGAGAGTTTGCAGATGCTTTTCCAGAGGAGATTCCGGGGTTGCCACCAAAGAGGGAGATAGATTTCACCGTTGAGTTGAAACCAGGGACGGGGCCAATCTCTAAGGCACCGTACCGTCTGGGTCCTAAGGAGATGGAGGAGCTTAGGAAGCAGTTGGATGATTTGATAGAGAAGGGATACATTAGACCAAGTGTATCGCCATGGGGAGCACCAGTTCTTTTCGTGAAGAAGAAAGATGGGAGTTTGAGGTTGTGCATAGATTATAGGGAGCTGAACAGAGTGACGATAAAGAACAAGTATCCTTTGCCAAGGATAGATGACCTGTTTGATCAGTTGAGTGGTGCATCAGTCTTTTCTAAGATTGATTTGAGGTCGGGGTACCATCGGTGAAGATTAGAGAGGTGGACATACCAAAGACACTTTCACGTCGAGGTATGGCCATTATGAGTATGTGGTGATGCCGTTTGGGTTGTCTAATGCAGCGGCAGTGTTTATGGATTTGATGAATAGAATCTTGGACAGTTCTTGGACCAGTTTGTAGTGGTATTTATCGATGACATCTTAGTCTACTCTAAGACTAAGGAGGAGCATGAGGAGCATCTGAGGATCGTGTTGCAAACTTTGAGGGATCATGAGTTGTATGCTAAGCTATCCAAGTGTGAGTTCTGGTTAGAGAAAGTTGCTTTTCTGGGGCATGTGATCTCTAAAGATGGGGTAGCTGTGGATCCGGCAAAGATAGAAGCAGTGACAAAGTGGGAAGCACCAAAGAATGTTGCCGAGGTTAGGAGTTTCTTGGGTTTAGCTGGATACTACAGACGGTTCGTGAAAGATTTCTCCAAGATAGCTAGACCTATGACAGCGTTGATGAGGAAAGAGAACAGGTTTCGTTGGGATGAGAGTTGTGAGACGGCGTTCCAAACATTAAAGGAGCGTTTGACCACGCTCTGTCTTAACTTAGCATTGCCTAAAGGGACCGAGAACTTTGAGGTTTATACGGATGCCTCGAAGAATGGGTTGGGATGTGTGTTGATGCAGAATGGTAAAGTGATTGCCTATGCTTCTAGGCAATTGAAGCCTTATGAGGAGAACTACCCTACTCATGATCTGGAGTTGGGGGCTGTGGTGTTTGCTCTCAAGATTTGGAGACATTACCTTTATGGAGCAATCTTTAAGGTATTTTCTGATCACAAGAGTCTCAAGTACATCTTCACTCAGAAGGAGTTGAACATGAGACAGAGGAGGTGAATGGAGCTAATTGGCGACTATGACATGGAAATCATCTACCATGAAGGGAAGGCCAATGTTGTAGCTGATGCTTTGAGTAGGAAGAGTGTACATTCTCGTGTGTGACTCTATCTTTGATGAGGTGAGAGATGAAGTAGCGAGCTTTAGGATACATATGATGCAGAAAGGTGATGCCATGGGTGATATGACAAGATGACTTGAGTTTTATGATGATATTCGAGGTAAGCAGGCGTTGGATCCTAAGATAGTGGAGTGGAGAGCTGGAGTAGAGAAAGGGACAGTGTCCCGGTTTTCTATTCATACAGATGGTAGTTTGAGGTTTGATGGTAGGTGGTGTGTTCCTAATGATGAGGAGTTGAAAAAGACTATCATGACAGAGGCA
Source organism: Silene latifolia (assembly GCF_048544455.1). Taxonomy (NCBI): domain Eukaryota; kingdom Viridiplantae; phylum Streptophyta; class Magnoliopsida; order Caryophyllales; family Caryophyllaceae; genus Silene; species Silene latifolia. The sequence goes on from NC_133531.1 coordinate 52,669,334, forward strand.
CATTGTACACCATATTCAGTACATCCGGGTGGTGACAAGCTATACAAGGATTTGAAGAAAAGCGTTTTGGTGGCACGGGATGAAGAAAGAGACAATTTGAGTTTGTGTCCGTTGTTTGACATGCCGAGAGAGTTAAAGGGGAACAATGACGACCACAAGGTAAGATTCGGTCTTTAGAGGTGCCACGAGTGGAAGTGGGAATCCATTTCCATGGATTTTATCGTGGGTTTGCCAAAGAGTCAACAAGGTAACAACATGATTTGGGTAATAGTGGATCGACTGACCAAGTCAGCTCACTTTGTTCCAATGAAAGATACATGGACTAAGGCACAATTGGCTATGGCCTATCGAAAGAACGTGCTTAAGTTACATGGAGTCCCTAAGGACATAGTGTCTGACAGAGATGCGAGATTTATATCGAGGTTTTTGAAAGAGTTGCAGGAATCGTTGGGAACAACTTTGAAGATGAGTACTGAGATTTCATCCCTGCGACAGATGGGCAGATCGAGAGAACAATCAAGACTCTTGAGGATATGTTGCGAGCTTGTGTGATGGATTTTGGTGGTAGCTGGGAGCAGAGGTTGGACTTGATAGAATTTTCTTACAATAACAGCTATCACACCAGTATTAGCATGGCACCGTTTGAGGCTTTGTATGGGAGAAGATGTAGGAGTCCAATCTGTTGGGACGATAGTGCTGAGGCAGTGGTTTTAGGACCAGAGATGGTGCATAAGATGGTGGAACAGATTAAGATGATCAGGGAACGAATGAGAGCAGCTCAGGACAGGCAAAAGAGTTATGCAGATCTACATCGCCGGGATATAGAGTTTCAGGTTGGGGATAAGGTTCTTCTGAAAGTGTCTCCTATGCGTGGGGTTATGAGATTTGGGAAAAAGGGCAAACTGAGTCAGAAGTTCATCGGTCCTTATGAGATCTTAGAGCGAGTTGGAGAGGTTGCTTATCGTCTGGCTTTACCCGCTGCATTAGAGAGAGTGCATAATGTGTTTCATGTATCGCAGCTGCGGAAGTATGTGAGTGACCCGTCACATGAGTTAGAGGCCGAGAACTTAGAGCTAGATGAGTCCTTATCATATCTTGAGGTGCCTAAACAGATTCTAGACCGAAAGGTTAGAAAGACTAGGAGTGGTGAGACAGTTCTGCTCAAGATCCTTTGGTCTAACCACGAGACCGAGGAAGCTACACGGGAGCCAGAGGAGGCTATGAAAGAGCGTTACCCTTTCCTTTTTGATCAGGTATGTATGGTTACGGGGACGTAACCTTGTTTCTTTTAGGGGGGTAGGAGATGATCGCGAACAGTTTTTAAGAGTTTTATACCCCTTTTATATGTCGTGTCGGGATGTTTGTCGGGATGAGTTGAGTTAGTAACATGTTTATGTTGAATTTTGTATGGTTGTTGAGTCGGGAATGTTATGGGAGTACCTTTGTTTAGTAGTGGTTTGAACTTCGGGGACGAAGTTCCTTTTAAGGAGGGAAGACTGTAATACTCCGTATTTATAAGTCTTGGGGTACTCTATCGAATAGGCCTTACTCTGTCGAGTAAGGGTAAGTTGCGTTTTAGAAAAGTTTCTGACCTGTTGGGTACTCGATCGAGTAGCTGGGGTACTCGATCGAGTAGGGGGGTACTCGATCGAGTATCCTTGGGTACTCGATCGAGTAGCCGGTTTTACGGAGAATTTTCTCGGGTTTTGTTAAATATGCGATTAAGGTATATAAGCTTTGTCGTCATTATTCTAAATCACTTTTGCAAAACCTAAATTACTGTTTAAGAGAGAAGGCAAGCAAATTCATCTTCTTAATCGCATTATTAGCAATCCCCGGAGTTTGGAGGGTCAGTTCTTAGCATTGATTATACCGTTTAGTTCCTTGCGTCGAGGGTAAGATCTATGTACCCTTTTTATTGTCTTCCCTTTGATTTGGTTAAACCCTAATTTAGAGATTTGGGGGTTTATGTGTAGTATGTGATTTGGTAGCCTTTATGTGTTGTATGATAGGAGGAGGGTTCATAGAAGAAGCTTTTTGATTCAGCAGTAGAGACCGTCTGATTGTGTGCTTACCAAGTAGGATTTCCTACTCAGTATTAGTCCCATAATGGGATGATTGTTGATGTGTTGTGATTGGTTTTTTGATATAATAATTGTATTGTGATTGTGGTTGTGATCGTTGTCTATGGTTCGCGAGGCGTGGCCTCGGCTGAGTGAAGTCACTTGCGGGAGTGGCTTCACGCCCTAGTTTCGCCTTCTGTGGAACCCGCCACAGAAGGGATGTGCACATTAATGGACAGGGTTATCGCTCACTATGTGGAGCGGGGATTTGGTGGGTACGGCTGCGGTCTACTGCAACCTTTGGAGATTCCCACTTGGAAATGGGATTCTATTTCGATGGATTTTGTCATGGGTTTGCCGAGGTCACCGAGAGGAATGAATGCAATTTAGGTCGTAGTTGACTAAAGTCGCGCATTTCATTCCGATGAAGAAGATGTGAGTCTCGAGGAACTAGCAAATGCTTATCAGCGTGAGATCATTCGTCTTCATGGGGTTCCTAAGGATATCATCTCCGACCGTGATCCGAGGTTTTGCTCTCAATTTTGGAAGAAGTTGCAGTTGGCTTTGGGCAGTGAGCTTAAGATGAGTACGGCTTTTCATGCCGCAGCTGATGGTCAGACCGAGGGTACCATTCAGACGCTTGAGGATATGTTGCAAGCTTATGCTTTGGAGTTCCAAGTTAGTTGGGATAAGAGTTTACCGCTTGTGGAGTTATCCTACAACAACAGTTACCAAGCGAGTATTCAGTTGGCTCCGTTTGAGGCACTCTTTAGAAGGAAGTTTCGTAGACCTTTGTGTTGGGACGACTCTAGTGAGGTAGTCATTCTTGTCCCAGTGTTGGTTCAGGAATCGATTAAGCAAGTGAGGTTGATCCGCGAGAAGCATAAGGCAGCCCAGGATCAATAGAAGACGTATGCAAACTTGCGGCGTAGGCCGATTGAGATTGAGGTTGGCGATAAGGTTTTTCTTAAGGTTTCGCCTATGAAAGGTGTTAAGCGATTTTGGATTAAGGGCAAGCTTAGTTCTAAGTACATTGGACCTTATGAGATGCTCGAGAGAATTGGTGAGGTAGCCTATACGTTGGCTTTACCTCCAAATTTGTTGAAGGTTCACGATGTTTTCCATGTGTCGTAGTTGCATCGTTATCGCAAAGATCCTTCCCATGTTCTACAAGCTGATGTTATCGAGGTTGAGCCTAACCTGACTTATGAGGAACGACCTGTTTGTATTTTGGAACGTCAGGAAAAGAGGCTATGGAATAAGGTTGTACCTTTGGTTCGCGTTCTGTGGAGGAGTCAGAAATTCGAGCAGGAGACTTGGGAAACCGAAGCGTCTATGCGAGAGAAGCATCAACATCTTTTTGAGTGAGGTAGTTATCTTATCAAGTTTTGAGGACGAAACTTCTTTTTAGGGGTTTGGATTGTAACACCCCTAATTTCTGTAATAGATTTCTTTAATTTTATTTTCCCATATTTCATATTGTATTTTCCGGGAAAATATCCGTCTCTTGTCTTTTGGCTCGCTGGGTATCGAAAACGGTGAAGACCCGCTCTTTTCTTGGGTCTCACGTGATTTTGGTGGAGATGGGTGAGTTTTGGGTCTATGCTTGAAATAAACCCGTGAGTTCTTCTATAAATAAGAAGGGAAACCAAACCCTTACTATTCTTTTCTCATAATTCTCACAAAACCCTAAACCTAATTCTCTCCTCTCTTTTTCTCTCCCTTGTGCCGCGCGAGATATCGCCTAGGGTTTTGTGCCGCCCTTTTCGTTACCTTTGTTCTTCATCTTTCTTCGTGCCTTGATCGATCCTACCTCTTCGATTTATCAATCTTCTTTGTAAATTTTATGTTTTCGCGTAGTTTTTATAGTTTTTATATATAGTTAGTATATTTATTAGATTCGTTCTTCTTTGGCACGTGTGAAACGACAATGAAGGCGTGGAAGTTGCTCCTGGAGAGGACGTTTATATCGTTGAAGACGATCTTTAGAATTATTTACATAATAAGGTAACTAGGTGTTTCTCTTTTAGTTGTGTTTATGCCAATTGATGTAATTAATATGATTTAATGATTGTTTTGTATGATTGTACATGTTTGATTGTTTATTATCATGTTAATTATGTTTTCGCATGTTTGTATATATTTTAATGTATTAATTATATATCATATGTTCTTTATGCGTTAAATATGGGTGTCATGAGGGCAATTAGGGTTTACGAATCAAACCCTAGTGGCGGCATGATAGGCTGCCAAGAGTGCTCTCCAAAGTTATAGCTAAAGCTAGTATAACCTTGATGATGATTCGAGTGTTATAGCTGAAGTTAGTACAACTTTGGGTTGTTACTCTAGTTATGGCTGAAACAGGTATAACCTTGGAAATATGAATCCCGGTTATAGCTGAGTCTACTATAACATTGAAGTACGGGTTAAGGTTATAGCTGAAACTAACGTAATCCTAAGATTATGGCTCAAGGTTATGGTTGGAATTGGTATAACTTTGAGTTTCGTGTCAAGGTTATGGTTGAGTTAAGTATAACTTCAAGTTATATGTTGAATTAATAGTTGAGGTTACTATAACCTCGCATCCAGAGTTCATGTTATGGATAAGGTTACTATAACATTGAACGTTAATACTTGTTTCACGTGTTATGTGGTGTTCAGTTATATTATATGTCATTGTGTTTGCATATGTCGTTGGTTACTATTGTTCATATGATAAGTAGGATAGTCAGTTATACTATCCTATGAGTTGAGTCGTGATGTTGTTCACGCATGTTGGTACAGTCAGTTATACTATGGATTTGTTGTTTACTAGTTTGAATTGACGATGGTAGTATCAGTTATATACTATCGGAATAAACCAACGCCACTCGTTAATACGGGATTTATTTTGGTCTGTGTTCGGGGTTGGCCAGAGGCAGTGGTTGTACGCTCTGGGTCCCGAGTGTCATTCGGTGTACAGTTATTGCACTGAGAGTCTGGCCAGGTCTTAGACATATAGGCAGTGGTTATACGCTATACATAGTACCGTAGAGGCAGTGGTTATACGCTCCGTCAGCTAGAGGCAGTGGTTATACGCTCTGGCAAGTTAGAGGTAGTGGTTATACGCTCTAACGGGCGTTCGCTCTATTCACTATGCTTTGTTGCTAGCTTTGTGCCTTCTGTTGCTGTGGATTGTATGTCACTATGTTCGCTATGCTTTAATGCTAGCATTGTGCCTTAGTTTGTTATGGGTCGTGTGCTACTTTGGTTGTAAGTGTACATGATCTAGTGGTTGCATATGGTCTAGGTTTGCTTGAATGCGTCTATCTAAGATTGATAAGTCATGGTAAGCTGTATTGGGTTTTCATGAGTATATATGGTCTCACAAGTTTACTGGTTTTACATGTCAATTGTTAATGATTGTTAGTTATATTCAATTGTTGTAAACATGACTGGGAGAGCATCTAGTTACTCCCGACTGATTGTCGGCCCCCATTCTCAGGTTATTTAGATGATTTGTTGTTTGGATGATATCTTGCTGGGGAAGTTTTGTGCGGCGAGATGAATAATAAAATAGGAGTTTGTTTTCATGTTTTGAGAACCTCGAATAATGTCCTAGTTTGGTTTTGGATTTAGTAGTGAACCGGATCTGTCAGCTGTTTCTGCCACCTTAACCCTTTGATCATTGTTATACTCTGATAATTCTTTTTATTACGTTTTCCCTTTTTTTTATAATATGGGTTGTTACATAAAGGAATTATACCAACAAATTAAGGAAAAGGTGAACATAAATAAGAAGGGTCCTTAAATGGAGATGAAGACTTATCACCAATCTTCAATACAAAACCCAAGAGACCTAAATGTAAACTATTAAAAGAGTAAATTGCAAGAACAAAATTGAAAGATTGATTATCGAAAGATTAATGTAAATTGTTGATGGATTAATGTAAAGTGAGAAAAGATTAAAGAGTAATCGAAACTAATCTAATCTAATCTAAGGAGACTTCCTCCTAATGAGGCTTAAACCTTTAATTATTACAAAGAGGGTATATATAGTGGCGACAAGATTAGGGTTGATTAAGAGTGAAGTGACGTACAAGAAGGAGTCACACAAATGGAGTCGGGCGACTGCTTGAACCTTCCAGGCGGATTCAAAGAATTACTTCAAACCCTGTCTGAGAATCCGGGTGAGCTCTGGATCAGGTTGGGTGAGATTGGACAATCCGGGCGAGCTGAGGTAAGGCTTGGGCGAGTTTTATGAATCCGCGTGAGCTGATGTTGAATCCGGACGGATTCTGGCTCAGCTCGGATCGTAAAACGGACGTCATTTTCTCATCCGGACACCTATTAGAGAGATTTAAAAGCCTAGACGACTTTATTTTTCGATACCAATCCATATACGAAGGTTTCATAGCCAGAAAAGCGCTTATTGGTTTGAGGCCAAGCAATTTCCTCTTATAGCCGCTCTCTTGTCATCATTGTTGAACAATAACTTGAGGGGGCTTGGAATCAAAACCATTCTAAATATTGATTTATTAAACTAAAGGTCCATGGTATTTATCTCCTCTTCATGATTGGTCATTAGATGCATCCATTTAGCTCCAATTTGCTCCGTTTAAGCGCGATTTATGTCTCTTTTGCTTCCTTTTCTAAAATGGCACAAAACCTCATAGAAAATCAAATAGGAAGCTAAAGACGCCGAACTGACCCTAATAAGTGCAAATAAGCATGTGAAACGAGGATCGATAAGGGGTTAAAAGTGCGCTTTTTACGACCACATCAATAACAGGGGCCGAAATCAATGCTTGCTTAATCCTTTCAAAAGTTTCGACACGCTCATTAGTGAAGGGGAAAGGGGCATCTTTGAGCAATAGTTGTGTGAGAGGCTTGGCTATTTTTGAAAAGTCTTTGATATAACGGCGGTAGAAACCCGCAGGGCCAAGAAAACTCCTTATTCCCTTGACATTTACGGGAGGAGGAAGCTGTTCTATCACCTCAACTTTTGATTTATCAACCTCAATGGCTCTTTCCGAAATAAGATGACAAAAAAAATATTATCATTTACCATGAAATGACATTTCTCCCATTTAACACAAGACTCGCATTTTCACATTTTTGCAATACAAGAGAAAGTTTTTGTAATCAAGACTTAAAATCCTCCACATAGACACTAAAATCATCCATCAACACTTCCATTATGGTTTCAATGAAATCCGAAAAGATGCTCATCATACATCTTTGAAAAGTAGCGGGACATAACAAAGTCTGAAAGGCATTCTCCTATACGCAAATATTCCATAGGTGCATGGGAATGTGGTTTTTGTTGGTCATCCGGATGTATTGGGATTTGGAATAATCTCGAATATCCATCAAGATAACAAAAGAATTTGTTGGGGGCTAACCTCTCAAGCATTTGGTCGATGAAGAGGAGGGGGAAATGATCTTTTCTTGTGGCGGAATTTAATTTATGATAATCAATACACAATCTCCATCCGGTGACTTTCCTAGTGGGTATTAGTTCGTTCTTGTCATTCTTTATCACCGTGGTGCCTCCTTTCTTAGGTACCACTTGAACGGGGCTAACCCATAAGTAATCCAAGATGGGATACTATGTTAGGTTCATATACCTATTATTAGACTCCTCTAATAGTGAACTAATTAATTTCTTAATTATTTGTTCTTTAGATTTAGTGCATGCATAACAAAATAAGAGATTTATACGAAAACAATGTCCCTTACATTGTTAATTTCGGTTTTGTGGGCACAAGTAAGGTCTCCTACTTTCACTTGTTCTTGAGCTATGATGAGTATTAGGATGATCCTCCAAAGACTCCAAGTATAGAAGCCACTCCTCTTGATTGCACCCAAGATTATCCCTTATCTCTACTAAATAATATGTGCTAGATATTTGTTTAGTAGTTTACCTTAAAATTGATTACTAATACTCCTATATTACACTAATAATATTAGTAATCTCATTTGAACAATTTAGATTACCATTTCTCCAGTTTTTGAGAAAGATGAACAAGTAAGAGAGAAGTATGCATTCTGCATGTAGTATGTGTGAATGAATGAATTATGTAAAAGCAAAAATGAACCAAAACTACTCTTAAGGAGTAGTATGGCCGGGTAGCTTATGTCCAAAAGGGCATCTAGCTTTTCTTTTTGCTCTTACCAAAATATAGACTTGTAAGGCTATGTGTAGGTTAGGCATCATTAGCTTATTTTATCTCATAAAATAATTCACCCACTAACACCCATCATCCTCATTATTTCGGTCCATATACATGTAAAATGGACTACCATTTTATTTTGTCAATTTGTCATTTGTCACACAATATGTCACATGTAGTATTTTACATGTTATTAATTAATTTAATGCATATTTATCACATAAATATCATTTTATAAATTAATTAAATTATATTCAACAAATTGACTAGTGATACTTGTTCGCATAAATAAAATAGGTCATATAATTGTAATTCACAACATCTTGTAATTATAATTAACCATTCATTATTATCTCTATTGTTTCTCAAACAATAGACAATTTTAGTAATAAAGTATTTTTATTACTAAAATAAATCTTATTTAATCCCATTACAATAAGATATCAATATTCTCTCTCACAAGTGAATTGTTCAATTTTAAGGAATTGATCAACTTGTATCGTTATACAATTAATCAACTTTCTTTGATTAGGGCATCATCCTTTAGGTGTGACCGTAAGGGATCAATCGACCACCACCGTCCCGACAGCAGAACGTCAAACTCTAGCAAGCCAATCGTTACCGATTAATGTTGATCAGTTGACTATATAATGAATCATCCCTTACGTATTCTTTATATGAGATTTAATTATGATATTAAATCATGTGATCGCACTATTGTTAAGGACACATTTTCCAACATACTAATCCCCGCATCAAGTAATATCATAACCTCTCCTTTTACCACTTATTTCATATGGGGATTTAGTCTCCTTTATCCTTGAGTTGTAGGTCTATGGTCATCTTCTAGGTGTATCCTATGCATGGAAAATTTAGGGCTTATGCCTTTAAGATCATCTAGACTATAACATATAGCCTATTCATGCTTCCTTTACACATTGAGCAAGTCATCCAATTGATTCTTTTCAAGTTTTGCATTAACAATAATGGGTTTGGTTTTAGACTCGTCAAGGTAAGCATACATCAAATTAGGGGGAAGGGGTTTTAGAGAAAGGGCTTTTTACCTCACTTTGTGATGATTTGTTGATAATACCTTCAACCTTCATTGCTTGTTCAAGTGTGAGCTCCTTGTGTTGGGGTTGGTGTCCTTAACAGTTAGTGCAAGGACTTATAAACCTCTAAAAGGATCAAAGGGCATACTTTGGTATTATCATCAGTTGATCCACGTTTATCAATAACGGTTGGCTTGCTAGATAAGTTTGACGTTATTGTCATACAGATGGCGGTGATCAACTGGTCCCTAAAAGTCACACCTATAGGATACGTTCGAGAGATGTGACGGTATGAAAATACTGTCATGTAGATGCCAATTTTGACTAACCAGTTAGTCCGAGTTATTTGACTAAGTAATTAGTCAAATATGTGATGTTGAGATATTATATTTAATACGGATTAAATATCATGGGCTAAGGCGAATTAACCAGTTAATTCGTAAAATTAAATATAAAACGATTTATATTTAATTAAATGTATATTGAATATAATTATACAATACTGTTTTTGTCGGACACGAATTAATAATTCAGCTAACCCGTATTATTAGCTGATGCCTTAATTTCCGATAACCGATAACAGTTTATAATCAAACCGCGTCATATACATTTAGTCATTGGGGTTCGGACTACGAGTCAAATAGAAGAGGAAATGGAAAAGCCCATTTCCTCCCCATGGACTCGGCTTGGCCGAATTAGGAGAACAAAAAGGAGAGCCTCCTCCTTCTTGTTTAACCTAATCATCATTAGTGAAAGACAATTAGGGTTTTCGAAGAGCATTCTTCTCTGTAGAAACCGAGATCTCACATCTCAAGCAAACTCACATCAGTTCTCCCAATATTGCAAGGCAATCGGAGAACACGTTCTAGCACAAGGGCATATCTCGGACAAGGTCTTGGGTGCAAAAATTAGGAGGGAATCTCATTTGATTTCTGTTCTTTACGCCGCACTATAAGGACCCGAGGTTGATTCTAATTCCTTATCGTTTCTATATTGTATTTATGTTTTATGACGATATTCGCATGTTAAATTTACGTTATAGTCCTAAATTTAAAGGGTAGTATACGGATATTAACCCACAAGTGGTATCAGAGAGAGGCCACGTAAATTTTTCTATGTGTTTTTCATAAAACGATTTTGAAACGGTTATGTTTGTCTCGAAATCCGTGCCTTGTATACACGGATGTTGCGTTTTTGCTTTAAAACCGTGAGGCAGCAGGTTTTAATCACGAAAATTTTTTTTTTTTTTGTGTTGCTGCGGTTTTTTTGTCTCGAAAACCGTGTCTAGTTTACACGGCTAAAGTTTTTTTGATACCGTGACATGTCTTACACGGTTCATTCATCTTGTTTATCATATTGTTTTCACATGTTGTTATTTTATACGGAGATTATAGCAATATGTCAAGTTTTTGTCAATTGTTAAACTTGTTTTGATGCGTTTTTGATCAAAATTGCAATTGATTTTGTTTTGTCAAACTGTTTTCACGAGGGTTTTGAAGTTTCAGCCATGTTTGCATTCGATCGAGCGTATTTCTACTCGATCGAGTGTCTTTTTGTCTTGATTTTGTTCGATCGAGTCCCCTGTTGTATTCGATCGACCCCTTTTTAAAACCTATCGCTCGATCGAGTTGTCCTCGTATTTCGATCAAGCGGCTTTGATAAAAGTACTCGATCGACCACCAGTTTAGTCGATCGAGCACCTTCTGTTTGGCAATCCTTTCGATCGACTTGCGATTGATCGATCGAGCCTGTGTGTTCCTCGATCGAGCACCTGTGTCCCTGGATCGAGGGATTTTGTTTTAAGAGCTTTGAAAATTTATTCCTTTTGCTTTAAATTTTCTTTTGGCCATAATATGTACTTTATACGGATATTGTACACTCGCTATGATTGTGAAACGGTTCACCACGTACCATTAAGTTATTTTAAAGCGTATTTAAAGTAACGAACTGTATTTGATTAAAATTAAATTGATAGAAGCGGTTTTATCACATGAATTTTAATCATTAAAAGGTGGTTTGGACAAATTTAACATAATTACGGAATTATGTCACGAATGAATTTGTTTTTAGTTGATGCATTTTTTGTTTATCGTTAATTATGAATGTTTTTGAATGCCTTTTATTACGTATTTATTTATTTATTTTGCAAACGGTTGTAACTTAGTGTGGCCTTAGTAGAACGTGTTACCGTAATGATGGAACACGGTCTTGGTTGTATTTTGAGATCTCGTATCTCCGTTTTGGATTTTTCACTTGTAATTACAGTTTTAATTAGAATGTAATTAGGTTTATATTTTGTAATTTTAATTGTAATTTTTGAGAAGACCAAAGACGGAGACCAGATGCTCACTCCCGCTACATGGATCAAGATGGAACAACAAGACAAGCTTCTTGGGTCCAACGGTGGATTCCAAAGTTGTATTTTGTTCTTTTTATTAGGATAGGCCACACTAGGAAATTTTATTTACGTATTGCATTCAATTATTTATGTTATCGTAACGATAGTATGCATCATATTCCGCCTAAAAAACCAAACCACCTAATAATTGCATGAAAACTGACACATATAGAGGTCACGAGTTAGTTTTCTTTGACATTCGCATGTCACACGATTTTAAGCCATCACCTAAATTAATTCATTCACGACAAACGCTAGTTATTCGTTCACTTAAAATGAATTATAATTTTGTTGATGGGATCTTCCTCGTATAAACAAAAATTGAGAACGGTCTTTATAGGTCAAACTCCAATGAGTCCCTTCTTCGTCGGTAGGCATAATATGACCCCTTCTACGTCGGGTAAGTTGGAACCGATTGACCTATTTTATCTCAACACTATGATCACTCGTACGATCCTGTGATTATGGTGGACTATAGATAGGATTTACAGAAATCTATCGACCAAGAGATCTTACGGAAGAATTAGCTAAACGGTTGGCTTATCGGTTTACGAGAAATTGAGTCTTGGGATCACTTGTATCATTCTTGAGGGAGATCAATTATGCAAGTGGGAGAGTCTACATGTTTAAAATGAATTTTAAAATAGACTAAAATCACCTCGATGAGTTTCTTATTTCGTTTTGTTTTTCTTTCTTTTTCAGTGTAGATCACGTTTTTAAACTGCTAAACTACAAATGGCTGGTTCTACTGATAACCCAATGCCAAGTGCCACATTGGACCGTGAGTCCTGGCTTAGGATCTTCATGAATCGGATGAATCGTCTACTCGATCGAAGAATGATGGATCCAACTTCGCGGGGACCGGGAGGCGGCATTACGGAATCTGCTGCTGCCGACGGGAAGCTCAAATATCTATTAGAGCCCATCCCGGCAAACCCAGGTCCCACGACTAGAGTTCTTTGAAATCACCAAGTTTAATGATTTACGTATGGAAGCGGGTGCGATTAAAAACGTACTCATTTTTGCAATGGAACCCAATTTGCAGAAACGCTTCATAGCCCATGGTGCAAACAAGATTTTCACCACGCTCACCAAGGAATTCTCGAAAGCACCGAGAATCGTGACTTATGAGCATACCACTCGCTTCTTTGATGCGAGACTCCAGAAGGGCCAACCGGTTAGCCCACACATTCTCAGCATGATTGAGAATGTCGAGAAACTGGAGACCTTTAACTGTAACATCAGCGAGAACATTGTTATCGACCGCATACTTCACTCACTCCACGATGGTTATTCGCAATTTAGAGCGAATTACTATATGAATGATTTGAAGAAAACTCCCCATGAACTGCACTCCCTTCTCGTACAGACCGAGAAGGACATGAAGTCCAGTGGGAGCATGAAACAGGATGTTCTCGTTGTGTCAAATAAAGGGAAGGGTAAGGGCAAAGCTCCGGCAAACCTAGCAGTAGGTAAGGCGAAGTTCAAGAAGTCGGGTTCAGGTAAGAGTGGGCCTGGTGAGTCGAGCACCTCATCAGGCGCGACAAAGAGCAAAATGGATAACATGGAATGTCATCACCGCCACAAGTCGGGGCCTTTGGAGACGCACATGTCCTGTTTACCATGAGGACATAAAAGCGGGTCGTGTTAAACCTGTTGGTATGTCTTCTTCTTCTACTTTTATTCATATGATTGAGATTAACCACGCAAGTTACGGAACTTGGGTACTTGATACTGGTTGTGGTTCTCATCTGTGTAATCATGTGCAGGGCCTCCGAAATCTCGAACCTCTCGCAAAGGGTGAGGTTGACCTGCGTGTCGGGAATGGAGCAAGAGTGGCTGCCGTCTCGAGGGGAACATATGTGATCCGGCTTCCCCGGATTTGAGTTATCATTATATGATTGCTATTATGTTCCTAGTCTTTCGAAAAACATTATTTCGGTTTCGCACTTGACAAACTCGGATTTTCATTTGTAATTGAGAATAATACTTGCATTTTCTCTTTACACAATATGATTTATGGCGGGGGCGGTCTCCATGAATGGAATTTATGTTTTAGATCGGACCACCGAAATATTACACGTAATGAATAAAAAGTTAAAGGTTGGTGACAAAGATCAAACGTATCTATGGCACTGCCGTATGGGACACATTAATGAGAAACGCGTAAAACAGCTCATTAAACATGGAGCTATCTCGGCCTTTGATTTTCAATCATTTGGCACGTGTGAATCATGTCTCATCGGTAAGATGACTCGTATTTCCTTCAAAGGTGTTGGAATGCGCGCTGCTGACCTATTAGGACTCATACACACGGATGTATGTGGCCCTATGTCAATCACCGCACGAGAAGGCTATAGGTATTTCATCACTTTCACGGACGATTTGAGTAGATATGGCTATGTCTACTTAATGAAGCACAAAAGTGAATCCTTTGAGAAATTCAAGGAATACCAAAATAGGGTACAGAACCTACTTGGTAGAAAGATAAAAACACTACGTTCAAATCGTGGTGGCGAGTATCTTTCTCACGAGTTTGATCAACACCTTAAAGGCGTGGGATCGCCCCTACGATTAACTCCACCTGTAACACCTCAATTGAATGGTGTGTCCGAACGGAGAAATCGAACACTACTTGATATGGTTCGATCCATGATGAGTCACACGGTTTTACCTGATTCATTATGGGGTTATGCTCTTTTGTCAGCCGCTCTAATACTTAACCGAAGTCCGTCTAAAGCTGTTGACAAGACTCCATATGAACTATGGAAGGGAACGGTCCCTAACTTGTCCTTTATACGGGTTTGGGGCTGCGAGGCTTATGTCAAGTGGAGACTTGAAGATAAGCTCGGCCCGCGATCGGTCAAGACATACTTTATAGGTTATCCTAAAGGAACACGTGGTCATTACTTCTATTCGCCAACCGAACAACGTGTTTTTGTTGCGGCTAGTGCGACATTCTTAGAGAAGGAATTTCTCGAGAATGCAAAGAGTGATAGAACCTTCGACCTGTCGGAGATTCCAGAACCAAACACCGAGCAACCATTGGAGGAACCTATTCCTTCAATCCCGGCTGCGGTGAATATTCCTGAGGAACCTAGGAGGTCGGGAAGAGTCTCTATTCCTCCGAACAGATACATTGGTATGGTCGAGGAACATGACATAGATGACGTTCTACTCTTAACGAGTAGTGAACCCGCAACCTATAAAGGTGCCATGACTAGTTCTGACTCAAAGCTATGGCTTGAGGCCATGCAATCCGAGATGGACTCCATGTATGAGAACAACGTGTGGGATCTTGTTGACTTACCTGCTAAGGTTCGTCCCCTTCAATGCAAATGGCTTTACAAGATAAAGCATTCTGTGGAAGGTCAACAAGATATCTATAAAGCACGACTAGTTGCTAAAGGTTTCACCCAAGTGCCAGGTTTGCACTACGATGAGATTTTTGCACCCGTAGTCATGCTGCGTTCCATTCGGATTATCTTAGCGATTGCCGCTTTTCATGACTATGAAATTTGGCAAATGGACGTGAAAACCGCCTTCTTAAACGGCTTTTTGGAGGAAGAGTTGTACATGGTACAACCCGAAGGTTTCATTGATCCAGTACATCCTAAGAAAGTGTGCAAGCTTAAGCGTTCCATTTATGGACTTAAGCAAGCATCTCGGAGTTGGAATCATCGCTTCGACCAAGTGATAAAAGAAAATGGATTTACTCGATCGGTCGAGGAACCATGTCTATATATCAAGTCGAGTGGGAGCAAGATTGTCTTCCTAATATTGTATGTTGATGACATACTCCTGATTGGGAATGACATACCTCTCTTAACTTCGGTGAAAGTATGGTTGAAAAACCATTTCCAGATGAAAGATCTGGGAGAGGCACAAAGAATTCTGGGCATCCGTATCTATCGAGATAGATCACGACGGATGTTATCTCTCGATCAGAGTCTTACATAGACAAAGTCCTAGAGAGATTCAGCATGACTAACTCCAAGAAGGGGTTCCTTCCTATGGCTCCGGGGTGCATCGAGCAAGTCTCGGGCACCGAGACACGGAAGAGAAAGAGCGCATGACACGGATTCCTTATGCTTCTTTAATAGGATCAATCATGTATGCCATGATATGCACACGTCCGGACGTGGCATATGCATTGAGTATGACAAGTCGATTCCAAGCAACCAGGTGAACCACATTGGTTGTTTCGCTGTCAAGAACATTCTTAAGTACCTACGGAGGACTAAAGATTGGGCATTGACTTATGGAGGCGATCAAAAGCTGTGCGCAACCGGTTACGCAGATGCTAGCTTCCAAACGGATCGAGATGACTCGAAATCTCAGTCTGGATTCGTTTTTACTCTTAATGGCGCTGCAGTCAGCTGGAAGAGTTCGAAACAAAGCATCACAACAGATTCTACGGCGAGTCCGAGTACTATGCCGCGTACGAAGCTACAAAGGAAGCGATATGGATGCGTCAATTCTTACATGGGCTCTCTGTAGTGCCTAGTTCGAATGACCCGATCACCATCTATTGCGACAATAGTGGTGCCATCTTCCAAGCTAAGGAGCCAAAGTCTAGCAACAAGTCTAGACATGTACAACGGAAAGCTCATCTAATCCGGGATTACGTGGAGCAAAAGACAGTAGTGATAGAAAAGATTGCTACGGATGATAACATAGCAGATCCTCTCACTAAAGCATTACGACAAGATAAGCATGAAGGGCATGTTAATTCCATGGGAATTAAACGTGTTCCTAAGTTGTAGTACTCTTTTATGGATCAGATTCATCCTCTCTTGTACTCTATACGACATCATCGTTTTGATATTTTATATATATATATATTTTGTTTTTCATGTGGAATTGTACGACAATTTTGAACACCACAAAGTGAACTGAACAAACATCATATCTTTTATAGTCCTTAATTGCCCACATGAGCTGATAACTCTGGCAATTATTTTGTGACGTTGGTTGATGGTGGGTTCAACGAGCCATAAGTCAACAGGTTGGTCGACCAATCACGGAGAGGCGATTTATACGGATATTTCGTAGGACACAATTGTGACATCGACGTGGAGTCCTAAATGTTTTATAACATTCGTTGCCCGGTCATGGATAGGACCTCCATGGTGATCCTAAGAGTCGATTCTTTTGACTATCGACTGTCTCTTGAGACTACGGCAGATTTTGGGTGACTTTGGTTTCTTTCTCACGGTCATCCGTAACAGGGGGCCAAGTAGATTTTTTAGGTCATTTCATGCTTCGTGCTTAGATCGGAAGGAGTTCGAGTTGAAGGAAATATTCAGCCTTTATCGGGTACTCGATATTTCTCAGGGCCACTCGAGGAGTCAGAATCGAAATGCATGGCCATGCTCGGATACCGATTCGTTTTATCAGTTAAGTTACTCTCTAGTCGGGGAAACCACTCTAGATACAGATCGATTGTAAAATACGACCTTTGCGGATCCGGATCTGCAAATTGTTTTACATTGAGTGGGAGAAATTTTAAATGAATATGAGAATCGGTTATCGCACATACACTTGTACGGACAAGTGGGAGTTTGTTGGAGCTTGTGTCCTCCAGTTAGTGCGGATAACGTCATTGCACATGCACTTGTACGGACAAGTGGGAGCTTGTTGGGGTTGGTGTCCTTAACAGTTAGTGCAAGGACTTATAAACCTCTAAAAGGATCAAAGGGCATACTTTGGTATTATCATCGATTGATCCACGTTTATCAATAACGGTTGGCTTGCTAGATAAGTTTGACGTTATTGTCATACGGATGGCGGTGATCAACTGGTCCCTAAAAGTCACACCTATAGGATACGTTCGAGAGATGTGACGGTATGAAAATCCTGTCATGTAGATGCAATTTTGACTAACCGGTTAGTCCGAGTTATTTGACTAAGTAATTAGTCAAATATGTGATGTTGAGATATTATATTTAATACGGATTAAATATCATGGGCTAAGGCGAATTAACAGATTAATTCGTAAAATTAAATATAAAACGATTTATATTTAATTAAATGTATATTGAATATAATTATACAATATTGTTTTTGTCGGACACGAATTAATAATTGGCTAACCCGTATTATTAGCGATGCCTTAATTTCCGATAACCGATAACGATTTATAATCAAACCGCGTCATATACATTTAGTCATTGGGGTTCGGACTACGAGTCAAATAGAAAAGGAAATGGAAAAGCCCATTTCCTCCCCATGGACTCGGCTTGGCGAATTAGGAGAACAAAAGGAGAGCCTCCTCCTTCTTGTTTAACCTAATCATCATTAGTGAAAGACAATTAGGGTTTCAAGAGCATTCTTCTCAGAGAAACCGAGATCTCACATCTCAAGCAAACTCACATCAGTTCTCCCAATATTGCAAGGCAATCGGAGAACACGTTCTAGCACAAGGGCATATCTCGGACAAGGTCTTGGGTGCAACAATTAGGAGGGAATCTCATTTGATTTACATTCTTTACGCCGCACTATAAGGACCCGAGGTTGATTCTAATTCCTTATCGTTTCTATATTGTATTTATGTTTTATGACGATATTCGCATGTTAAATTTACGTTATAGTCTTAAA
>NC_133531.1:52787599-52885973 GCF_048544455.1 Silene latifolia
TAATCGAATTAATTCCGCCTCTATCATAATCTAAACACTAAATCTTTCTTGCTGTGAGGAAACCTATCGGGAATAGACGCAAAGTGTCGCGCTTCCTTCCGAGAGAGACGCAGTGGTCTGCTGCGCCTCTCCCGTGCCCTTCTTGCATGATTTACGTATTCTTTCATATCTTTCCGAGATTCACTTCCAAAGAGTCTCCGAAACTCCTATTTCTTCACGTGATTAGTATAAATAGGAGCTTTCTGCCTCATATTTCTCACGCGAGTGTCCGCCTCTTCTCTTCTCCCTTTGCATTCTAGACTTTCGTTTACTAATTGGCGCCTACGTGCTTGAACATTCGACCACGAAGTTCTGGATCCTTCCGGTACTCAACCTTCTGCTGCATGACCGACCAATTTGACTACACTACACTCAATCAATCTAATTAATCAACTTGCTAAATCGCTTTCCTCTTTCGAGGGCACTCTTTCCTTGCATTCGCCACGAGCATTCTACTAATCGATCTTCTTAGTTCATCTCGCTCCACAACATGTAAGTCTGAGGGTGTATTAATCTCTCTTTATTTATTGTATTTTTATCATTATCATAACAATTGTAAGGTTTATGTCGAAAGCACTTCATTAAAAACCGATTTGCGAAACCGCTTTAAAACCTTTTTGTGATTTAGTAGACAGACGCGAGAAAAGACGCAAAGAATCGCTATTTACTAAGGAGCGTAAGAACACTCAGCAACAGGAGGGCCGCCATAGCTTCTCGCTTTTCCTTCTTCCTCCGTCTTCCGTGGGGAATTTATCAAAATTTATTTCTTTTGTTTTGTTCGTCTATTAATTCGCTCACATGATAGTTTAATAATTCATATGTATATTAACCATCATCATTAACATGTTTAAATTCATCATAAATCCTAATTTAAATCCCTAATAATCAATATTTGGCGTTTTTCGTCATTAAATTCAATTCGAAGTTTTAGGATTCAATTGCCTCATGTTGGGTTTCGGGATTCAATGTTGATATTTTCATCTCGTTTAGATTAATCCGTCGTCATTCATCATGTTTAGTTAATTTCACTTAGTTAGTTTAATTAATCATTCATTAACATCGACCCTTCACATAATTAATCCGTTTATTTCGCATCATCCATGCTTTTTAATGCTTTTTTATGACCTCAATCATATGTAAATAATCATTAATAACTTTCATCCGAGTCTAAAATCAATCAATCCATTAAATTAACAATTAACATTAACTGTTTGCGTCTCCGGAAGTTTACCGTTTGTAGCCACCGAACAGACGCAAGCAACCGTCGCGCTTTTCCAAAGGGCGCTAGTTCATTGCATTGTCCAGGTGGGTTCTTGTTCCGAACTCCTTTTCGCTCGCCCAGTTTAATTAGTACGTATTAGTCAAATTCAATATCCGTATTATCACCTCGCTCGTCTGTTTTATTTTATTTCTTTTTCAAATTATCCGTTTTAAAGGTATTCGACATAAATCGCCATCCTTCGAGGCGGGCTGGATTAGGTGTTCGATCAAAAGAGCTTCCAATACGTACTCACTCACCCTTACTCCAGATATCCGTGAGCACCCGTGTTCACGCATCCACGAGAGTCATTCTAGACATAGAATGCTATGGTAACGAGTTCTTAGTGTTCATGTCACTACTTTGTGTCTTGACATGACACGAGGTATTCGAATCTGCTCCAATTTCCCATAAAAATTGGTGGCGACCCATACAAATGCAAACGCTTTGTTTTCGCTTCTCACCAAGCGCCTGTGGCGGCCCGTCATCCACTTGATGGCGATCCATTGGGGAAATACACTTACGGTAGCCAAGGGTGAAACTTGAACAAGGTTAGGAATAGTTTGTACAAGACAATTGCTTCATAACTCCTGCCTTCCTAGACTCGTTTTATTCGGCCTTCCTGTGCCCAACCCAACCCATTTTCCGACTAATCGTCCCGCTTCAAACGGTCCTAATTTTATTTGGGCCTAAGGATGGATAGCGATTGACGCTTTCATCCATACCAATGATGCTTACTCTCTGCTTCAGATTGAAGGGCCTTCACTACTGGGAGGAAATGGACTAGGAATCGCCCTTACCTTGTTTGGCACGAGCCTCCACGACATGGGGTTTGATGGTCTCTATGGCAAACCCACCCTTTAAACCAAAACCCTCTAAATGACTCTCAAGATCCCGCTATATGCTCAGATAAATGTATACCTTACGGATCACCATTTCTAAACAAACCATGACTTAATTTTCAAAAATCAAAACTTTTTCAAAACAAGAATTTAACTGTGGCTTTAATTGAAGACAAGATCCTGGCCAAAATCATTCATTATCGCTTGTCGTCAAAAATTGGGCCACAAACCCATTTCAAAACCTCACTTCGAGTCCACTCCTACAACTACACTACAGTCACTAGGACACATTTTCAAAGACCTTGCTTTCTTCAAAACTCACTAACACAAGTGGCACACACCCACTTCACGAGTCAAAACTTTTCCTCTTTTTAAAGAAGTGTGATAGAACTACGATCGTGGTTTTGATTCGTCGCCGATCTCTTATCTACTTCTCCAAGATGCCCGGGTCAAGTGGAGGAAACAAACCTCCAAAGAAATTCAAGAAAATAGTGATCAATCCTGGGCCGCGATAGCCCAAATGCAAATTACTCCAAAACAAACCTACAGCTTTTGAACATCAAGGTCATATTTGATGTAGAGGGAGCTATCTCCCATCGTGAGTGCTAGGTTTTTCGATGATTGTCAAAGATGAGAATCTCTCATAGGAGAATAGGCGAAGAAAAAGACTCCAATACCTAGAGGAATAATTGATGTACCTTAAGGGGGATGACATTTATAGGGAAAAATAACGAACATAGCCACAATTCCAAACGTCAACTAACTTGAAGGTGATGACTGACATATCCCTAAGTTCAGTGACATGAACCCTTTGAACCACATACATCATCCTGCCTTCAAGGATTACATGTCTATCAAAGGGGCATCAAACCTTTAGATGTTCTTAAGATCTTCCTTCATCTCCCACACCATCCCTTAAGCAATGGTCTCCATACACTTTTAGATCACAAGAAGGTCGCTACTGAGGACGACGCCATCGTAATTTCTCAAACAATATGCGAGCAATGTCAAATTCAAGTCACATATGCACTTGCAGGGTTCTTACCTAATGACAAAGAAGCGATTACCGACTTTCCTAAGTAGGTGGAGATAAGACTAGTACACCAGTAGAACGCCGTATGAGTCGTCACAAAAACAGGAACTCTGCCTTGGGCATATGCCAAACCATTTGAGTGTATCAAAATATCAAGATTTTCAAAGACTTAACTGCATCGGACATTAATTGAAGATGACATCTGCAAAGGACTTTGTCCAAAATGGTAGGTTTATACACAAGGGCGTCCAAGTGCCCATACTGCGCTTACTAGCAAGACTGACGCAGCACCTTCTCAGCCATCGAAGAAAATTCAGCCTACCAAGGAAGTCTACAAACCTGGGATACATATCTAATGTGTTCCAAAAAGGCAACGAAGCAAGGCAACTTCCAACTCATTGACCTACTCGAATTCCAAAGGGAAGTCTAAGTTTTGGGATGAAAATTCTACCGTGGAATACCATAGGGCAAAGGCAATGCATACGGAAAATGCTACAAATTGAAACATGTGCTTCAAGCATATGATTGAAGACACGCATTTCCAATCCTACCAGAGGTCAATAATCGAGAATCCTTGAGTTCCCAGTGATTACAAGTGACGAATCTACCTTAGATTGCTCACACCTCATCTCTCCCACCGAAAACGAAATCCATGCAATTGAGAAAGAAAAGCTTTACTCCACTATCTCCCCCGCACCTCCGACTTCATCGCATGGGCAAGGAGTGTAGATAGGCAAGTGTGGGAACTAGAAAACATGGTAATAGTCTTACGCAATCCCAATGCAACACCTAAAGAACGCTGCACTCATCGATCTTCTCTCCAAATGCCACTATGCAAGAAGTAGTCGCCGTGGTCGTGCTAAGCTAGTCGATCAAATCATACAACTAGAAAGTGACATCATAAGGATGAAGGAACTAGTCGCAATCAACTGAGTTTGGGCCGATGACGATGCGAAGACGAATATCTCAATGAAAACTCTTTGGTAAAGGAAATAGAAATGGGCAGATGGGAGATGGACCACCTAACTTCGCCGGTCGCCCATACAAAAGCACCATCAAAACGGCTCCACCAACGCTATCAATACACCAAATGACAACGTAAGATGACCACCATCATTTGCTCAAGCAATTGGCAAGAACTGCTGGCTGATCTTTCAGTCCTGGCAACCAGGCAAGCTCCTTCCACACCGCCAAGCTTTTATCGTAAACTTCACAAATTAAATGTAGCATATAATCCTACTCCCAAGATGAAATAACTCCTGGCCTCCAAGAATCACCCAAGCTTAAGTAATCCCATTACTTTCAGACGAAGACTTGCCACCTTCTCTGGCTACTACCACACCTTGCCTCTATACATCACTCCACATCTGTTCAGTAAGAAAATGTGCCAATGACCTTTGTAGATGATGCTGGCCCGCGGTCAACGCTTATACCCCCAAAACCGTGATACAAAACTAGTATGAAAGAGTCGGATCGACCGCGAAATCCTGGGGTACGTGTGCATATGACGGCATATCACTTAAAAGTGGTAGGACTTGCTAACCCAACTACAGTAACGTGGACCAACTAACGTTAACTTCCAAATAGTGGACATCAAGCTCATCAACATACTGGGGAAGGCCTGATCTACTGCTCTGCCAGGAAGATCCACTCCTTCATCAAAAGATCAAGATCCCACTAAATGGCAAAGTTGTGACGATCACTTCGCCACCCATCAAGGCCATAATCGAGAAGCAATCAGCAACTCAAGTCTCCGTGATCCCATATACTAACTTGGGGCTTCCAAAGTGTAAATGTCATGGAAAGTGAGTTGGCACCTTATACTATAATCCCTACTTCCAACTTCGTGGTCAACCACATACTCAAAAATCGTGGATACTTCCCCGAATGCTTTTAAACCATCAAGTTGTTACTTCCTTCGCAGACCATACAAGGAAGGTAATCAAAGAGGATACTACTTGGACTAGGTACAAAACCCACAAAAGAGTGAGGTTCTCAACGCCGCTTCAAGTCCAAAACCGTATACCTAGGAGTCCAAACGCAATTTATTCTTGTTTTTAAATGGGTACTTGTTCAAGAAGGAAGTTCATAGGAAACCTTTCACGATTTCCCAACTCGCAGTATTATCTCACAGAGGGTTAGCCTGGACTGAGATCTTCACATTGCCACTCATCCCCTCCGTAAACTAGTTCTCATCACAAACCCACAAGCACCTTGCTTGTATATCAACAAGTCGTTAGCCTATTGTTCGGGAGAAGACCGATTTGTTAAGGCCGCGCAAGATGAGATCATTACTTGTATACTTCAAGACGATCGCTTCAACCCCACCCCGCATTGATCACAATCGACACAAACAAAGTAAAGGACGGAGAAAAACTATCAAAGACCAATAATCGATAAGACTTTCAAGCTCACCACTGGAGAAGGAGAGATGTTCAAAGAAGAACCAGAAGACGATGAGTTCGAGCCGGAGCTCGAGCCTGAGTCGAGTCAAAGTCTAGAGAAGTCATTAGATAGTCTACTCCTATCGCCATCCCCACTCTTCGTTTCTCCTGATTTTATTTTCTAGTAGCCAAGGGAAGTTCGGGAAATGCCCAACCATCGCTCCCACGCCATCACCATGGATCAGCTTGGCTTTTGTTTCAACTTTACCTAAATTTGCGAATAAATCAGTTCTCACACTTTGGTGTTATCTTGAGCAATTTCACACGATGATACCGAGGATTTACCAAGACCCGTAATTAATCGAAATACCTCTCACGAGTCAAAGAAATACTACAGAAGGGAAGGGGGACCAAAAGACAGAGGACACCAACTCCATCAACGTAGTGAACCGAACTAGAAACCCCAAGAACTTAGGATAGGGACTACCTTGAGCTCTACCGAAAGGCTTGTATTTCATGTATCTCCCAAACGAATTCAAAGACGCCGCTGGGTCTCACAAGACATGCTGTGACTTCCTGAGAGGGATATCATGAACATAGGGATTCCTGATTAAGCCGTGTTTCAAAACCTGCGGAAATGTAAGCTTCACTTAATGAGAACGGGAATGGCCTCTAAAGATTACGAAGAAGCGACAAACAATTCAAAGCTTCGGTTCATCAAAGTTTCCGAGTATTCTGACCGGGTAGCTAACATAGTGCCCTGCACTCCAAAAAGGATGGAGAACTGTGAGCCCAGGCCAATTTAGGACTAATAAAGCGAGTCCGAAAGATGACTTCCACTCCTTTACATCGATATTGCTGGACACGCCACCACGACACGTTATCCTTCATGGATGGCAGCGGCTAGTAACCTGCATCAAGATGGTTCGCGAAGATATGGCAAGACCGCATTCACACCAATGGGGAACCCCATCAGCATACGGTAATGCCGGGCTGATCGATCAACGCCTGAGCTACATACCAACGCATCGCGAACCACAATCTCTCTAAGGCGATACGATGCACAAAGAAGTCGAGGGGAGCATGTAGACGACACACTGTCAAACTAAGGAAAGAGAGGGGATAAAATAATGTATCCTTCCAAGTTCTCTAAGGCACGGTAAAGTGACAGCCACGCAGACTCAACTTAAAATGCACATGCCATCTCAAACATCCTGCAAACTCCTAGGATACGTCATAGCTAACGGGTATAGAAATAGATCCTTCCGAAATCAAAGCCTCATTGAAATGCTACAACCTCAAATGGTAAAAAGCAGTCGTGAGGATTCCTGGAAAAGTTCAATACATAAGTCGATTCATATCGAAACTTACGATGATTTGCGAGCCCATCTTCAAGAAACTCAAGAAACGACCACCACGCCAGGGATGATGATTGTCAAAACATGCTCGATCAATCAAGGAGATATTACAAACCACCAAGCACTATGCCACCTCCACAACAAGATCAACCCTGGTTTGTATCTCACGGAACCGAACCGCCTACGTGGTGCCATGCTAGCTCAAACATAGGAAGTGAAGAAAGAGCTATTTACTATCTAAGTAAGAAATTAACACGAAAGTGCAAATACTCACACCTGAAAAAGACATGCCTCGCTTCTTGGTGGGCAACGAAGAAGCTACGCTACTACATGCTTAGCTACTCCGTCAAGATATACTCCAAAATGGATCCAGCTAAATACTCTTCGAGAAACCCGTCCTCAACGGACGCCTGGCAAGATGGACTCATGATGCTCTCTAATTTGATCTCAAATACGTACCACTGAAAGTAATAAAGGGTCGCGCTCGTCGCCTAATTCTTCGCAGTAAAATCCCATCACCGACGCACAAACCATAGATACTTGGTCATTTCTCGACGAGGATATACTTCAAACAGATGTAGACTCTTGGGACCTATACTGACTGGAGCATCAAACCCGCGAGGATTCGGGGATAGGAGTGTTGCTCATTTCTCCTCGAAGGTGAGCATACACCGATCGCCGCCAAACCTGACTCGAGGTGACGAACAACGCGCAGTAATGAGGCTTGTCCTAATCGACTACAAGCGGCAGTAGTTTAGGCATCAAAACCTGAGTGCGCACGCAGGGAGATCACCACCGATCATCAACCGCTACAGGATCCTGGAAAACTGAAGTGAGTTTGTGCACCTTATCATCAGTAGCTTTTCAGGATAGACCAAGTCGCGCAATCTCTTGATCACGAATCCTTACTTACACCTACCTCGAGAAGAAAATCACCTCAGACGCTTTTGCGAAACTAGCATCTTTGATAAACATGCCGACATACTTAATGGAAATGTTCACAGTATCGAATCCATCACTGTCGAGCCGCTTATGTCCATCAAATTGGATGAAGAAGAAACGCACAGAACCGTTCCAAGCAATCCCGAACTTCAAGCTTAATGGTACCTATCCACCGTATATGGACAAGAGGGGACAACGAGCCATACCCTATTTTCCTTCACATACATCCTAACGCATGAAAGAATTATACAAAGAACACCTCTCGGGGCGAGTCCCACGCTGCCTTGATCATTCACAAGCACCGGTAAAGGTGATGGAAGAAGTCCACGGACGGAGAATGCGGTCCTCACATGAGTGGACCTATGATGCCAAAGAAAATCACACGCTTGGGGATATTATCGACCACAATGGAATCTGATCGCATCAAATACGCAGACATTGCCACAATTGCCAAATTTTCTAGGAATGTACAAACATGTCCCTCCTTCGCGTTTCACACGCATGACATCTCCTCGCCATTCTCCGCACGTGGGAATCATATAACGGAAAATAATCTTCGGCCTCAACAGGGAGGTCATCAAGCCATCCTAGTGAAGCATTGGACTATTTCACCAAAAACGGGTAGAAGCCTCCTGTTAATCGGGTCTCACTTGGCTAAAAATGCGGGTAAAATCTTATACAAAACAACATCATCCTTCGATACTACTGGGCCTACATGAGATTGCCAGTGATAATGGGTCCCACTACCAAGTTAAACCGAACAATTTAGAAGTACAAGATCAAATATAATGCAGATCTATCGACGCTGACGTACTAACGGGCGCTAAGAGGCGAAGAACAAGAACGCTGTCACAATCCTCAAGAAAATGACTGACAATTATGTAGATCGGGGCAAGCAAAATACCCTTTCACAGTATCGAACATCCGTCAGGATTTAACGGGCTACCTTCTATTCGACCACGCGACGAAGCCGATAACCGGGGCCGAGCTAGAAATACCATCCCCGTGATTCGCTAGAAGTCAAATCTCGGCCGAACGAGTGCGGATAGATATTTAAGAACTCATCCTCCTGGATGAACGTAGCTTCTGCGGCTTGCATAATGTCCAACATACTGCCAATGTATCAAACGAGCTTTCAACAACAAAGGGTTAGGCCAAGAAACATCAAAGAAGGAGATTTAGTTCTCAACGGTCGAGTCTTTACCCGTTCGATTCCAAGGGGAAAATTCAAACCTAATCCGTCCCACATATCTAGTCAAATCCATACTCCCAGGGGGTGCGGTTAGAATCATGCACCCAGATGGGAATGAGTTCTCAAACCCCACAAATCTCGACCAATCGAAACGATAATATGCCTAGAATAGGAACAAACGCTACTCACAGAAACCCGCGTGGTCGCTTCCTGCGGAGAATTAAATAAACTACCGCCCATTTGAATGTCACTATGCTCGGTGATCTCGCAAACTTGTCATTCCCATATCATCAAACAAACTAAACTGCAGACCTCCGAGTAAGTTAAAGCTCACGTTTTTATTTTCTATGTCTATTATAAGCTCGTTTCAACAATTATTCTTTTACATTTACCTCTAACCACGCCAAGTAAGGGTTTGATTTCGCTTTCTTTTTTAAGTGAATACGTAGGCAATCCTTCACGGGATTCAACCCACCATATATTTAAAATGTAAATAAGGACATTTGCATCGTGATTTGAAATTCGGACAAGAGTAATAAAAGAAAATCACGCGTTTCTAACCATTTAACTCTTTTATTTGGTCTGTTTTCTAATAATAGTAATGATACATAATAAAAATAGAATAAAGGATTCTAAAAATCTCTTCCTTTATTATTACAACAATAATAATAACTAAATAATAAAAGTGACCCGGCTATTTCATCTTCCTCGCCTCTGTCATTTCGTTATTATATTTCTTGTCACGAATTTCGAGTCGCTTGCACCACTTCAGACCAATCACCAACGGCTCCTTTCTTTAGGCTCCGATCTTCCATTCTAAGCAACCACCACATCTCTGCGACAGTGAGTAGTCTTCTCATTTCCTTTCAAGGGATGAATGACTTGGAACCCGGCTTCTTCTTCTCCTTCACCGACGCTTTCTCCTTTCTCTTCTCCTCGCACCTTTGTAGTCAACTGGCTCGCCGCTTCCTCGCTTTGCGCTTCTTCCAGGTTGCAGCCTTTCTCCACCTCTGTGATAAGAGTCCGACACCCACAAGGCATCGAGGAGAAGTTCAAGAACCACATGTTTCTTCGGGGCCCACTTCATAGCCCTACTTTCTTCTACCGTAGTAAGCGCCATAGCAGTCACTGAACCGTGTCAAGCCTAGGGATCATCTCGCTTCAACCCGACTTGCTCTCATCAATCTTCTCAGAAAGATGCATACCATAAACTCCAATCCAGAATGCGACCTGACCTAGTAGGATCCAAAGAAGACACTCCAAGAATGCACTTGAGGTGCCACCACCAGCATGACCCACCTCGATCACCGGCCATCATCATTCTTCACTTGTTCTTCCAATAGTCGCAGACTGCGTGAAGTCCACCATGTGCATACCGTGTTCTCATCGAATCATACGGCATGATAGGAAAGTGCGTATGAACCGGGGCTCGAGCACCGGAGCTGCTCCATAAGCCAAACTTACCAAAAAAAAAGGTATTAGACACCGCAAACGAAAAAAAAAAAAAACAAAAAAAAAAAAAAACAAAAAAAAAAAAAAAAGAAGAAAGAAAGAAGGGTGTCTTTTACTCCGTAGGATAACCGGACTTCTGAAAATGGAAGATCGCTGTCGATTTCATTGTCTCAAGCCCAAGATAATTCTCCTAAGCATAGACAAGCCGGCTCTGCGCACCTCCATTTGCTCAATAAGACCCAATAAACGGGATCACTCGCAGCTTCTTCATCAATATGTCCCCAAAGATATACATACATGAAGCAAACAGAAGCCAAACGCTTCTCCTTCTGTAACATAAGAGATGGTAGGGTCGCCCCGTTGATGAATCCCGACGATAAAATCGGCTGATCCAGACGTTTTGAGTACTCCAGACGATTCCACGGTTCAGTAAGTCCAAGCAAATCCCAAAACGCATTTATACTTTGAGCAAGAGAAGCGATGCAGGTAAATGTTCGGTCCCACCCGCTTAATAGGAAGAATTTCTCCTAAAAGGACAAATATCACCTCCGGGAACAAAACATGATAGTTCGGATCCCAATAATCAAGGCAAGCATCCAAGAACGGTTTTACAACTTTAATGAGTTTCAAACTCAACAAAGACCCAAGGTTATAAGCACTCATGTGAGGTTTTCAATGTTCAAAAATTCCATTAGTCCATTCCTTCAAGCGAATCTCCAAAGTATTCATGATGATAATTTTCTCTTGAAAATTTATTGGGAGTTTTTATGTGTGAATCGACGAAGAAGAGACGGAAGAATTATATGATTTAAAGCTTCATCGACGCTTCTATTTATACTAATTGCTCGCTTTCCAAAATCCGCTAGGAACCGACTGCTTGGGAACAAGCGCATGCACTGCCGCGCTTCTTCAAAGGGACGCAACTCATGTCGCGCTTCTTCCCCATCCTCACTTCTGTGATTTCGCGCTTCGATCTTTCCTAATCCTATAAACGAATAATTTCCTATTCCTACTGGATTTTATTTTGGTAAATCCGAGAAATTTACCATGCTTCGTGTTTCTTAACTCCGCTGACGCCAGCATTTCGAGGCGTACATCGACATTTTCCGCCATTTTTCTCACACTTTTATATTTAGTTTTCATTTTAATTCCTTTTTATTTCAACATTTACTTAGTCATTTCATTTTCTTAATTTTTCTAACTTATAGATTTCTCTTTTCTTTTTTTCTGGGTAACTCTCCCTACCGTCCCAGTCATTTCCGACAAAATTTTTGCATTTTCACGCCCTTTCGAGTCTCATTTTGCACTAATTAAAGGCTCTCATGTATATAAAAATGTATGTAGTTACGTGATTTTCTATGTAAATTCCTATAGAGATGACTCGCAGATAGACCGTTGTTTACCAAACCTGCTTCAAAAGCTAACTCACAGTGACAAACGACACAACCTAAGAAAGAAAAGGCACTCAGCCGTCGATATACAACAAAAAAGCAAATGTACAAGAACTGGGGCTTCACCAAACAAATCCAAATCCAGTAAATGGGCTTGCATTCCAAAACAAGTCCAAAATGTTTCAAAACAGTATGTCCAAATGTACACAAAAGCTATCACTGGCACTTCTCCAGCTCTGCAACCTCGCCATAAGAGCGGCAATCTCGGCGTCCCAAACCGAGCTCCTCGACAAACAGCCGCCTCTCCTTGATCGGCCACCCTCGCTTCCAGCCACGATCGCCTGTGACGGCAAGAAATCGCTCATGCCACCAATTCAAACAAAATTGAAAACTAAAGATCAAGGAAAAACAAATGAGGTTCATACTGACGACTGACCGCATTTGAGTGCCTCAATAAACAGAGCTCGTAGCCGTTGGCCACCTTCCATAGTGCCACAACCGAGATGACACTCGCGATTTCAAAAGAATTTTTCAAGAAATCGAATAAGTTCAATCAAATGTGTTCTACACGTAAAATCGCGCAGTCAGAACTCACTTCCAATCGGGACAGCCGCCAAACATCATAGGCCAAGATCCGCCACAAATGACGCCAAGTCACGCAGCTCTGAGATCGCTGCCTTCCCGCAGCGCTGCATTTTGTGGCCCTGTGGTACTCCGGGGCTCGGCGCCCGCCGCCAACCTCCTACGGCTATTAAAATGGTTTTCGTTAATCGAAGGATTCTGCCGCACTCGAAAATCAAGATCCAACAAGAAACAAAAGATACTACCACTACCGCCAATACGCCAACTCCTCCGAAAGGAACGCCGAGTAATCCCTCGCTGTGAGAAGAAGGTCGCCGCCACTAGCACCGCCCCAAGTCCGCTCCCTCTCATTTCCTCTTGAGGCTCCTAAACATCGCCCCAGAGGATCGACGGGAACCGCTAACGCGCCCGAAAAACACCGGGACGAAGCCAACGCCGCCCATACCACGCAGACCCATCGACCCCACAACAATACCGACTCGACCTAGGTATCGACGAAGGGAGGCGCTTCCAACAGACACGCCCCAAGGTCCGCACCCACCGCGACAATATAAAGGCAAAGGCCTATGATCAATTAAAAACAAAGTATGAAGAGCAAATGGGATTTACATCAAGCCATCAAGAGCTCTCCATCCCGTAGACGCGGGAGAAGAACGCTGCTTCTTCGCCCGCATTAGACATGACCCAACCTCACCATGGGTAGGTTCTTCCAACGTTGCTCCTTGTCTTCAAAGCAGTGGAAGTAAGAGTACACCACGCCGCAAATGTAATAGTCAATGACGATTTTTTTTGATAAAAGAAAGGAATTTACTTTTGGCTCAAAGGAAGGTTCATACCTCCAATCAAGTAGCCTCCAGTCCGATTGGCACCAGAGAAGTCCCTTCCATCAACTCCGGACGAATCCATGGCCCTCAAAGCGGATGAGGACCGCAAACCAGCAAGGACTCCAATCCCAACCCCCCTAGGGAACTCAAGTCAAAGAAAGGGAAGAAGTCACGACAGCTTTCTTCACCCTGTCTCCGAGGTAAATCAAGACAAGAACCACCAAAGCTACAAACGAGCCCTCTGCTCAGCTGTACAAGGAGGAGGAGCGCTTTCCTCCTATCGATTACTACCGGCGCGGTCTTCAGTAGACCTCAACGTAGTATCGGGTACCAAACCCAAGACGCGAACGCCTTCACAGCCGGAGTCGCCCCGATCACCCCGCTGGCCGACCCGCCTCATGCCGTCTCCTGCCACACCATCTCTCGGGCCCCACACGGGGCATTAAATCATGCCGTAGTCTCTCAAGCGTGACTCACCTCACCAAAAGGCAGGTGAAATGAAGTCGATCCAAAATCGACCAAGAAAGCGCGACTGTGCTTGTGCATGGCTCCGCAAATTTCTCTGGCCATATCCTCTGCACTGTAATCAGCAGGACTCAACGCCCACGCCCACGCGGCTTTCTTCCGCGAGGGGCCATTGTAGTGTTTGGCGCTGTCGGTGGTACCTGAGAACGCACTTGATGTTCCTCACTCTCCTATTATGATTCGAAATAAAGCTATCTTTAGTTTTGAATGAGTTTAAAAGAAATTTGAACAAAGATAGAAAAGGGTAGGTAATGAGTTAGGGAATTCCTATTTACCAAGCTCTTCACCGTCCCGTAGGACAAGTGACCCTCTGCAGCCCACACAAGGTGCCTACTCTCCTGTGTCTCACCACGCGTGAGTCTCCTCTCCACCGACGCACCTCGTCCGAGGTGGGCCCGCCTCGAATCTCCTCTCATCGGGCCTGCCTCCTCCTCGGAACTCGCCAGGTTTGCACTTCTTTCCTACCAAGGGATCAAAACCTAAAAGAATATGCAAAACAAAGGACTAAAGACAATAAATGACCCAAATATGCACTAAAAAGCATGGGAACAAGGCTAATTCGGGGACTAAATATGCTCAAATTATGGTCACATCAAATAGATCACTAAAATGACATATTATGAGATAATTTATTTTTAATTAGAGAGTCTAATTATGATCTATGATCCTTTCACACAATGCTCTCCCATTTAAGCTAATTGACTTTCAAAATAAGTAAAACGTAAATATTCATAATGAAAAAAATGACATTGATGTCGTGACGATATTATAAACTGATAAGTGGGTCATTTAATTTACGGTTGGGTTATTCGAATCTCCGAAATATTGTCTATAAGATCTCTATCTCGAACTCTCAATCACTAGCTATATAGTAAGAATTCATCGGTTCGAGACAACAAACTATTATTGGCAAAGCAGTTATGGTGTCAAATTGTAAGTAATGGAATCCTAGCATCTTACGCAACTCCATTAAATTAGGAAGTCCAAAATACATAAAAAAAAGGAGTAAAACGCATCACAAAATTCTGAAATATTTTGTCACCACCACTACCATAACATATGTATGAATCCGGAACACAGATATGTTGTTTCTAGATGACGCAACAAAAAAAATCAGCTAATGACCTATATGACACAAAAAGTCATCAGAACTAAGCAGAAGTTTGTTGCGCTGGGCTGAGGCTCCCTGACAATTTAAGTAACACATTTGATATATCTAGTGTTTAATAAAAGATTATCGGAAGGATGACTAACTACTTGTTATTAACATGTTGAGCATAGGAATCCAAGCCATGCTCATTCTGCACGATCATGGTTCTAAGAGACGGGCAGATGATATTTCTAAGAGAGGGGGAATTGCCTTCATTCTACAACATTTGGTTAGAAAGCGAAACTTACCCAGATAAAACAAGTTTACGACACTCTGTAAATCCCCTTGGCCCCCAACTTATTACTTTAAACTAAATGTATCGTCCTTCTTTGATCTTTCCACAAAAACATCTATTTTTCACCTGTCTTGAGCATTCTCCCATCTTTGAACTATCTTATCCACCCTCCCTTCTTCAATTCAATCCCACTCTATGAGATGATGAACGCATAACATACCATGCCATAACAGTTAAAATGCTGGCTTAGCCCTCGGTATATTCTAACTCCCTTCACCACCTTTCAGTTATCCCAAAAATATGGACTTAAGCAACAATAACAGAAGGGCATTGTCCATGGAAATGGAGTTGATTTTCTATTGTGTTAGGCTTATATGATCTCCGAATCAGGAATTTGGAAAGGAGTTTTTCATGGCAACAATCACAGAAAAAGGGTTTCTAAAGGCAGAAACTTTTTAACAATACGATAAAGCAAAGACACATCTATAACTTGTACATCATTGCATTCAAACGTTAAATTGATACCAGAATTATACAAATTACTCCATAGAATTACAGCCGAATACAGGCAGATAACTTAACAACCAAACAACAATGAAGAATGACAGGAAGCTGCGAAACGTGAAACAAAAAACTCTCATTGTTCCAATGGCAAATAATTTTTTTTGTGGTGTAATGTGAGTATATTATATATATCATATCAAAAAAATAATTACATGAGGTTCAAGGATCAAATCCTACTAGAAGCATATCAAACCAACATCATATTTTGCAGCCAAAGTAGCTCAGATTGATCTACTAAAGCCTTACATTTCATTTTAATCCTTCTCTTAATGTCATCCTCTATTCGAGCAGCAGTAACTTCAGGTCTCACTAACCAGGCATTGATCCTGGCATTGTTTCTTTGGAACCAAATAGCATAGCAGTAAGCATTGAACAGGGCCACCTTAAATTTCCATTGCATAGTATTCTGCTAGCAAAGACTCGTCTGTCTATTGTTGGGAAAGCGCCTCCAAACCAATGCAACAAACAAGTCTGAACTTTGACAACATACACACAGTCCGTAAACAGATGCTCCACTGTTTCTGGTTGTCTGTGGCACAGTATACACCAGTCATCTGTGCAACAGCCAAACCTAAATAATTTACTCTTCACATTCATGCCTTCATTCATTCTCAACCAGGTAGGCAAAGAGTGTTTAGGGATATTCCAACTATTCCACACTATATTAGTCCAGTTCAGAGTGGGATGAGTAGGAGTAAGCCAAGCATACCCCTCTTTAATAGAGTAACCTTTAGAGCTCATTATCCATTTGTTGTCATGAAATCTATCCTTCAGCTTCTCTTTTACTTTACACACATTTTTCCAAACCCAGGTTGCATCAGCAGGGGGAGAGTAGTTATGCCAGTCTTGATCTTTAATATACACATCACTGATCCATTTAATCCATAGCCTGTCAGCTTTGCAATAGATCCAATTAACCAGTTTTCCCACATTGGCAATATTCCAGACATCAGCTTTCTTTATCCCTAAACCTCCCTCCTTTTTAGGCAAGGTAACTTTGTACCAAGCTACAAGGGGGACTCTGTGGTAGTCAGAGGAGCCATCCCACAGGAAGTTCCTGCAAATGGCCATAATATGATTAATGATGCATTTAGGGATAATGAACATTTGAGCCCAATAGTTTTGAAGAGTATTGAGAACAGCATTGATGAGAGTCACCCTGCCAGCATAGGAAAGTTTTTTAGCTCCAAGGCCTCTGATCCGTGCCACCATCTTTTCATTTAAGGTAGAGCATTCCTTCTTGGTGAGCCTACCTGCTTTAATAGGCACTCCCAGATACCTGAAAGGCATGGTGCCCTCCCTGAAACCTGTCACCTGTTTAATACCCTCTCTAATGTCCTCAGAAACTCCATTAAAGAAAATTTCAGACTTGGAGTTATTCATGGCCAATCCAGATGCCTTAGAAAAGGAAGAGAAGGCTCTCATGAAAAGCCAAATGGACTGTGGTTTACCCTTGCAGAAGAGAAGTAAGTCATCAGCAAACATGAGGTGTGTGAGCTTCAAGTTCTTGCATAGGGGATGATATTGGAATGGCCATCTTTCAGTTGCAAATTTAATCAATCTTGTTAAGTACTCCATGCATATGGTAAATAGAAGAGGAGAAATTGGGTCTCCCTCCCTCAGACCCCTTTGTCCTTGAAAATAGCCAAAATTATTCCCATTCAAAGACAGAGTAAAAGATGTAGACCTCACACATTGCATAACCAGCTGTATGAAGTGAGAAGGAAACTTGAGTCCATGTAGCATCTGCTCAACAAAATCCCACTCAACAGTATCATAAGCTTTTTGCAAATCAATTTTGAATAGACATCTTGGAGTGACAGCTTTTCTGGAATACATATGAATGATGTCCTGACATATGAGAACATTTTCAATGATGGACCTACCTTTAATAAAGGCACCTTGGTTCTCATGAATGATGTCAGGCAAAACTGTAGCCAACCTGTTACAGAGCAGCTTAGATATCACCTTGTAAATCATGTTACAACAGGCTATAGGTCTGAAATGGCTAACAGCAGTTGGTCTGTCAAACTTAGAGATTAGGGTGATATTAGTTGCATTTATCTGGGTGAGCAGACAACCAGTAGTAAAGAAATCCATTATAGCACTGCAAACCTCATCCCCAACAATGTCCCATGAATCCTTGAAGAATCCACTGGTATATCCATCAGGCCCAGGAGCCTTATCCTTAGGAATAGAGAATACTGCACTCTTAATTTCTTCTTTAGTGACTGGAGATAATAAGTAAATACAATGTTGATCACTGCAAAAGGAGCCAGTCTGCAGAACCTCCATTCTCACATGTTCAGTCTCCTTCTTACTGCCTAGCAGACCCTGATAAAACTTCAGGAAAGCATTCTAAATGTTGATAGTATCAGTCCACAGTGTACCATACTGATCTTCAATCTGCACAATCTTGTTTCTCAGGCATCTTTTCTTAATAACATTGTGAAAATAAGCAGTATTGCTATCCCCTTCATCTATCCATTGAGTCTTAGCTTTCTGTTGCAAAAAACTATCCCTAGCTTTAGTCCAGAATCTCACTTTATCAAGAGCCTGCAATTCAAGAGTAATAAGATCAGGGTTATCATAATTATCCTGAAGTTGCAGTTGAATTTCCTCAAGTGTGTGACTGGCTTTGCTTGCATTGAGTTCTACATCTGAAAAACACTCCTTGTTAAGATTCTTAAGACCTCCTTTTAGAGCCTTCAATTTCTTAACCACCCTAAACATCTTAGTACCATCAATCTGCTGACTCCAATAGCTCTTTACTGTGTCAAGAAAATTTGGAGCATCACTCCACATATTAAAGTACTTAAAGCTATTGGCTCTCCTGCCATCCAATTTCACATTTCTAACAATGCAAGGAGTATGGTCCATGAGCCCTTCCGGATGAAAATGTGCATGCATATCAGGGAACACATCTACCCACTCTTGATTGACTAGAAATCTATCCAATCTACTGTACTTCCTATGACCAGTATCTTGCTTATTTGTCCAAGTGAAGAAAGCACCAGTTGCTGCAATATCCATCATACCACAGGCAGACAAGCAATCATTAAAAGTATCCATATCTTCCGCTTTGAATCGCCCCAAGTCTCTCCTCTCCGGAGAAAGGACAGTGTTGAAATCCCCTGCTAAAGCCCAAGGTATATCACATTGACTGCAATCGACTTCAAATTATCCCATAAATCCAATCTCTGTGAGCCCTCATTGAAAGCATATACAATAGTGAGAAGGAAAACTTGCTGAGTGGCCTTAATTAAGATCCTAGAATGGATGAATTGAGGATCATATTGAATAATGTTGACATCAAACACAGTAGGCCTCCACAACAACCAGACCCTCCCACCTTTATGCAAACTACAATTGGTTGTAACACTCCATCCCTCAAGCATATTATGAGCTATATTACCAACATTAACACCATTTATTTTTGTTTCTACTAGGCCAAATAAACAGGCCTCATTATTTTGAATAAAACTTTTGACAATTTTTTCTTTATTCACACTATTCATACCTCGAACATTCCAAAACCCTATATTATTCATTATTATTAATAGATATTTGAGGGTCACCATTATCCACTACCTGATTCTCCAATTTTTCATTCTCCTCATCTGTAATGTCTTCCACCTGAATGCTGCTATTAACATTATCAGGAGGTTTTGTTTCTGATACAGGAGGTCCTGCAGCTGAAACAGGAGGCCCTGCAACTGTCACTGGTTCAGAATTAGTGTTCTCCAACAGACGAGGGGATGCCACTGTAGACAAAAC
This sequence comes from Silene latifolia, assembly GCF_048544455.1. Classification (NCBI taxonomy): domain Eukaryota; kingdom Viridiplantae; phylum Streptophyta; class Magnoliopsida; order Caryophyllales; family Caryophyllaceae; genus Silene; species Silene latifolia. Next base: position 52,807,148 of record NC_133531.1, read on the forward strand.
AGGGAGCTCTTTGTCAGATATTGCAGGATTGCTCACATTCTTTGGAATTGGTCTCCAAACTTTCTTCACTGTAGTCTTAGAATGAGTATTCCTGCTCTGGTCCTTTCTGCAATTTTTGGCTTCATGCCCTAAGCCCTTACATTTATCACATAATAAAGGCTTCCATTCATATTCAACATTTAATATCACAATCTTGCCATTTTCATCACGAAATTTGACAGTTGAAGGAAAACCTTGCCCCACCTTCAGCTCAACCATTGTTCTAGCAAAGCCCAGTCTCGTTTTGTTTGCGGTTGCAGCATCAGACTTCACATAGGGACCTACCAATCCAGCAATGGAGGGTAAACATGTACCCCAAAATTTGAGGGGTAATCCATGGATTCGAATCCATGCTGGCACAACTTTCACTTCTTCCTTCAGGAGATCAATATCCTCTTGCCATGGCTTAACTATCAACGGTTTATTATCAAACATATGATATCCTGCATTGAGCACTTCCTCTTTATCCTTCATCTCCTTAAATCTTACCAAAAAAATCCCATTTGGCAAGAAGGAGATCTTATCAATACCATGTTTACCCCATATTCTATGCACATATCCCTGCAAGACCCCCCAAGGAGGATTTGCACCTAAAACAAAGCAAGAACCGCGCCCGATTCCAATACGTAATTTCAGCACTGACATCCTCAGGGGTGAATTGCAACAAAGCCGTCTCATCTGATTCAATATTCTCTTCTGTCACCACTATATGGCTGCGTGAACCCTGCTTCTTGCTCCTCTGTGTCACCCATTGTATGCTATCAGGATTCTCCTCATCCTCAAAAGACAGACCAGGCACTGTATGGACTTCATGCATGGGTTTGGTACGTAAAACATCTTCTTCGTCTGGCCCCTGCTTCTTCTCACCATCAGTCCTCCTATCACTCCCCTTCACAGATCCATTACTACTACTACTTTTATTATGTTTTTTTGGTGAATTTGATGTAGAAGAACGAGCCATTGTCGTTGAAATTAATGCCCTAGATGGAGATGAACTTTCGCACGTTCAGTCGGCATTTCCAATGGCAAATAATTGTTGAAGTGGATCAACATCAAGAATACAGTTATAGGAATGCTAAGGTGACTCAGAATTTGTATATCAAAATCATATTGCCTAAGATTCCCATTATGATCTTCCCGCTGCATAATCAATCACGACCACATCAATAATAATAGAGCGCTGACAACAAAACAAGGTATCATACTACCATATTCACACTTTCTGCTGAATAAGGGAGCACCCCTTGATTCAGAACCCAAAAAGTCTATGTTTTGACCAATTATATGTATATAAACTCGAATCAACAATTCGTCAACCCTAATTTGTTGACGAATTAACAAATTCGAAACACGTAAAGTTGAAATTAAGGGGAATTAATAGAGAAATTAAACAAACCTCATCAAATTTTGATGACCTGTGAAAGATGGTTCGATTTACAAAACTGAAGCATGCTAATGTGGTTACCAAGGCAACAAAGAAACGGACATCTACATTTTAAGACCTGATTTCCGGGGACTGCATCCATGATTTCCTGACTGCCATACGTTCCGCAAAATGATTTGTGGCAAAGAGTACACCAACAAAGAGTGGGATAGGTTTTCCGGCCAAAGCATACACTTTCCACCGAGATGACATTTCAAGTACTCTTTGGGGAGAAAAGCTTGGATGAGTTGTTGGCAGTACGGTCACATAAACAGAATGGACATCCACATCTCCTTGAACTACTAAACCAGTGGCGTCTTTCGAAACAATTGAGGTAATTTCACAATACGCCAACCCTAGTTTCAATTTATACACCAATTACATGTATATAAACCCGAATCAATAATTCATCGACCCTAATTTGTTGACTAATTAACAAATTCGAGACACATGAAGTCGAAATTCAAGCAAATTGATAAAGGAATTAAACAAACTTCATCGGATTTTGAAGAACGGCGAGGTTCGATTTACGTCTCCATTGATGAAGGATGTAGCAGATATCGAAGCTTGTTCTTCAAATCCAAGAAGTTGTTTGGTGATCGGGGGGGGGGGGGGGAGAGAGAGAGAGAGAGAAAAAAAAAAAAAATTGGAGACCAAAAGTATGAGACAAATAGTATTTTGGTTAAATAATGAATGATCGTTGGACGAAAAAATGTGGTATTATGTCAGCCATCGATTTGTTTATGCTCTAAGGGCTGTGAGAGGTTTTCACAGTTCTCAATATACTAATGGTTCTCACCGGATCCTGACCCTATATATATATATATATATATATATATATATATATATATATATATATATATATATATATATATATATATATATATATACACAAGGTATGTTGCACCCATGTTAGGATGAGGCTGTTGGACCCATCTCCACCATCTGTTCAAAAGCAAATGAATGGTCCAGATTGTGCCACGTCTCGCTAATTAAAACTTCAGGTATGTTGCTCATTTCTCGTCATTGAATGGGAATAATTTTGGCTATTTTCAAGGACAAAGGGGTCTGAGGGAGGGAGACCCAATTTCTCCTCTTCTATTTACCATATGCATGGAGTACTTAACAAGATTGATTAAATTTGCAATCGAAAGATGGCCATTCCAATATCATCCCCTATGCAAGAACTTGAAGCTCACACACCTCATGTTTCCGATGACTTACTTCTCTCTCGCAAGGGTAAACCACGATCCATTTGGCTTCTCATGAGAGCCTTCTCTTCCTTTTCTAAGGCATCTGGATTGGCCATGAATAACTCCAAGTCTGAAATTTTCTTTAATGGAGTTTATGAGGACATTAGAGAGGGTATTAAACAGTGACAAGATATATATATATATATATATATATATATATATATATATATATATATATATATATATATATATATATATATATATATATATATATATATATATATATATACACAAGGTATGTTGCACCCATGTTAGGATGATTTTCTTGGACCCATCTCCACCATCTGTTCAAAAGCAAATGAATGGTCCAGATTGTGCCACGTCTCGCTAATTAAAACTTCAGGTATGTTGCTCATTTCTCGTCATTTTACAATCATTTATTCAACTCTCCTTCCACTCTCCTCTTTCTCTCTCTTTGTCATTTATCTTAAGTCTACAACTTCTTCAATTTTGTGCTTTTAATCACCATTTTCGTCGCATTTTGGTCATCTTCAATGCCTGCAACGATTCTGTTCTTCACTACTATAAACATCGTCATCAATTTCGTGCTAATTTAAGTAATTTTTAACGATTTTCATTCACCTTTCTAGATTTCGTTTGTACAATTAATTTGAATATAATATTTTCGAAATGAGCTTACGTTTTGCCTTTCTGTTATAATTAATTTGCAAAATTAATAATTCTCATTCACCTATTGCAGATTTTTTGCGTATCTTCGCCTCTATCGTTTGTTCCTTCTATCCCGTCTTATTCGTCATAATCAAGTTACGATTTTTTCAATTCTCTTGCGCTTGTGCATTTTTGGATCTTACACTGTGTTCTTGCATATTATTGTAAGAATTCTTTTTGTTTTTTGTAATTAATTTGTTTTTTTCTTAATTGTGCATATTTAACATGAAATCCTACTTTTATGTGGTTTTTGCTCATTATCATGGTCTAGTTTTGTTATTGATATTGCTTTGTGTTTTCTAGAGTTAATATACTTGATTTTTCGTCATTTTAGAGGTTAATTACGTTATTGTAGCTTTGTTTAGGTGTGTATTACATTACTATGTCCGTTTTCCCAATTTTCATTTATTTTTCCATTGTTGTTTTGTGTTCTTCATTCTTTGTTGTAATCAGGTACTCAATTGTGAAAATTAGGTTAATTTGAATTCTAATTAAATGAATCCATTACCTTGACTGCAATTAAACGATAATCCTGAAAATGTTGTGTGTTTAAGGTTAAGTTCTTTGTTGAATGAGAGTCCTGACAAATACTATTACTTCCTCTATTTGCATTCTATTAGTATTTCTTAGTACACAACAGATAATGTGATACTGTGACTTGCGGGTGGACATTTGTAGATGTACTATGGCTTATATTTTGGTTTGATTTTAATAAATATTTCCTTGTTGGCGGATTGTTTTAAGAACTCATGTCATCCTAGGAAACACTTAGGGGCGTGGTCATGTAGTGTCTTATTTTTTCCGAGTAATTTCACCGTCATTTCTCTTTCATGTATTCGGATGTTAGCTTTTCTATGTGCAAGAGTAGTAGTTAACTTTTTGAGTCACTATCTACTCAATGTTTTGTATATAACAGTTTGATCCTCGGGATGCTCTAGTTAGAGCTAAAATTATATCATGGAATATGATTTTATATTTATACTCTTGTAGTCTATAGCATGTAATAATGATCATCCAAGGATAATGGCCCAACTATTTTTTCCATTTGCTGCTTGATATTTTGATTGGATAGAATGTTGCTGATGAATTATAGTACATATTTGTTTATTGTTTAATAGTAAATCAATAGATTACTGTGATGCTAATGGCATTAATATAGACCTATTCTAACATGATGGTTGACCTTTCATTCAGCAGTGTAATTTGTGCTGATATCCTTTCTTTTCAAATCTATTTTTCTATTTTTTTTAGCTAGAGTTTTTGTTCTGTACTCAGGTACTAGAGGGAAAATAGAGTTCAGAAAGTTAAATAATTGGTGTTGCCTGTGAAAAGAGGTCATGTGGACGTTTGTGCTACGTAGATCACTTCTAATCACCCTTATATTATTTGTTTGTGCTAGAGCCATCATTCTTGAACTGAAATGATTGTTTAACCTATGCTAAATTAAATTATACATATAGCCACCATCCTTATTTATTCTGCAACATATTACATAAAGCAAAATTTATGTGCTTATTATGTGTTAGAGTGGCTTTCGGTAGATTCACGTAATAAGAAAAAGATTAAATTAGGTGATTTCAACTATTAATGACCATGTTTCATAATATTACCTTCTAATTTCACAATATAAGCTCTAGGATTCACAAAACAAAGTATAAGATTCACAAAATAAGAAAAAGAGTAAATAGGTGATTTGACCATTTATGACCAAGTTTCATAAAATTGCCTTCTAGAATTCATAATATAAGCTCTAGGATTCACAAAATAAGAAAAATGGCAAAATAAGGGAACCCTGGTCATGTATGACTGATATTGTAAATCTTGGTCTGTAGGAGTGCTATATTTTATTCATGGAGTTTCATTTTCTTATTTTGTGAATCATAAGCTTATATTGTGAAATTAGAAGATTATATTGTGAAACTTGGCCATCAATGTGTGAGATCGTCTATTTAGGACGGTTTCTATTTATTGGTCCTTATATTCTCTCAATCTGTAGTATGGCACAAATACCACCTACGACTGTCAACAATACCCAAGTTATAGTGTTTAGCTCTTGTATTCAATGCACACTCGCATGCTAACCAGTTTATCATGCTAACCAGTTTAAAGGTTGTCTTTCTTAAGAGTTTCATTCTGCTTTTGTGAACCCTAGAACTTCTATTGTGAAACTAGATGGTGATATTATGAAAGTAGAAGGTGATATCCTGAAACATGGACAAAATGCTTATAATCGTTCTTAAGAGTATTTATTCCTGCTTTTGTGAATCCTAAACCTTATATTGTGAAACTGGGAGGTGATATTGTTAAACTAGAAGTTGATATTGTGAAACCTAGACTAAATGCTTGGACTCGTTTTCTTAAGAGTTTAGGATTCCTGTCCCCTACATTTAATCCCATTCAAACGCGAGTGTGCATGAGATCAAGAAAGTCCATCCTTTAATGTTGAGTCCATCAGTTCTCTTAGAGGCCCTTGGATCTTGACAATGAATGGCTAAGATTGAAACAAAATAATGGTCATTAGTAATGTGTTTTAACACACTCTCCCACCAACACACTAATTAATCACTAATACCCTCTCTTTCTATTTCACTTCTGACCCATTTCATTTATACATTCCCTCATAAATAATCCCCCATCTCTCTAATATTTTCTCCTTTCTTCTCTCTAAATCCCACCACCTCCCTCCATTTCTCTCTTCTTCCTCATCACCACACACCACCCAACCACCACCACCACATACATCACGCCGGCCACCACCACCACCACCACCTCTACATACAACATCATGTCAACACTCATCACGGCCACCACTCCTCACTACACTAGCCCCACCTGCCACGACCACCACTACATACATCACGTTGGCCACCACCACCACTACATACATTACGTCGGCCAACACTCTCCCACCCACATACTAATCCCACCAAACCTCACTACACCAGCCCCACTTGCCACGGCCACCACACCTTCATTTTTTTTCTTTTTGCCTTGAATTGCTAGATCTACCCACAAAAAACTAGATCTACAAAAAAAAACCAAAATCCACAAAAAAAAAACCTAGATTTATAAGAAAAACGAACAAAATCTACAAAAAAAAAATAGTGCGGGGCTGCGGTTGTTGGGAAGGCGGCCGAGGTGGTTGTCGTGGATCGTGGGCGTGGGTCTGGTGACGTCTTGGGGTGTGGGTCTGGGGGGTTGGTGTCCGTGGGTTAGTGGGGGTTGTTTAGGACGAGGTGGGGCTGGTGGATAGATGGTTGTGGTGGGTTTTTTTTTCAAATTTACTTTTCAATTTTTTTTATTTTCCTTTTCAGATCTACATTTTCGTTGGGATTTGTTTAGGTGGTCGTAGTTGTGTGTTAGGGGGGAGGGGGGCCTGCTGGCGTGGGGTGCTTGTGGTTGGCGGCTCGTGGGTGGTTGTGGCGTGCGCGGTGGTTGAGTGACGTGGTGGTGTGGTAGCCTAACAGTGGTGGTAATGATGGTGCGTTATCATTTTTTCAAATCTCGTCTTGTTTAAATATTTTTCGTATATAAAATTTCGTATATTTTTCGTATATTTCATATAGTTCAAATATTTCAAATTTCATATTTAAAGTCTCGTCTTGTTATATATTTTCTCAAATCTCATTTTGTAAATTCGTCTTGTTATATTTTTTTTTTCAGATCTCGTTTTTATTTTGTGAGATCATTTTAATCTTAGTATTAAATAGATTTCATATACTTGTTATAGATTTCATATTTTTTGGTGAAAAAACAGTCGTTATTGTTGGTTGCTGAGTTGGTATTATTGTTTGACAGTGGTGGTGGACTGAAATTATACTATAAAGGACTTCAGTTACTCCATCAATGAACTAAAGTTCCACTCTCAATGAACTAAAGTTTTGATTGTTATTGTTGGTTGTTGAGTTGATTTTATTGTTGACGGCTTCGGAAGTTGTTGGGTCTTCGTAGACTCGAAAGTATATCATAAAGGATTAAAGTTTTACTTTTAATGAACTAAAGTTATACTCTGAATGGATTAAGGTTACTCTCTCAATATGGACAAAAGTTACACTTTCAATACGCTAAAGTTACACTATCAATATGGACTAAAGTTACAACCTTAATGGTCTAAAGTTACACTCTCAAAAGGCTAAAGTTACACTACTAATATGGACTTAAGTTACACTATCAATATGGACTAAAGTTATAATCTTAATGGTCTAAAGTTACACTCTTAATAGACTAAAATTACACTTGTAAATCAGTTAAATTAATAAAATTCAAAATAAGATGTGTTAAAATTACTTTGTAGAAACAAAATTATACTTTTAAGGATTAAAGTTACACTTTTAAAATATTATAAAGTCATAAACGTATCCTAAAATTCAAAAAAATCAAAATCATTTAAGTCAAAATCATTTTTTAGTATAAAGTTACACATTTCAGGATTAAAGTTACACTTGTAAAAGACAAAAGTTAAACTCTAAAAATACTAAAATTTCATAAAATTGTCTTAAAATTCCAAAAAATCAAAATAATATAAGTTAAAATCACTTTTTAGTATAAAGTAACACTATTCAGAATTAAATTTACACTCGTAAAAGACAAAAGTGACACTCTAAAAATACTAAATTGTTATAAACTTGTCTTAAAATTACAAAAAAATCAAAATAATGTAAGTTAAAATCACTTTTTAGTATAAAGTTACACTATTCAGAATTAAAATTAGACTCGTTAAAGACTAAAGTTACACTCTAAAAATACTAAAATGTCATAAAGTTGTCTTAAAATTACAAAAAAATCAAAATATTATAAGTTAAAATCAATTTTTAGTATTAAGTTACATTATTTAGAATTAAAGTTACACTCGTAAAAAACTAAAGTTACACTCTTAAAAATACTAAAATGTCACAAACTTGTCTTAAAATTACAAAAAATCAATATAATATAAGTTCAAATCACTTTTAAGTATAAAGTTAAAATATTCAGAATTAAAGTTACACTCGTACAAAACTAAAGTTACACTCGTAAAAAAAACAGTTACACTCTAAAAATTTTAAAATGCCATAAACTTGGCTGTGAGAAAGAAAGGCAATTAATTAGTGAATCAGTAATTAATTAGTGCATTGGTGCTTTAATTAGTGCATTGGTGCTTTAATTAGTGATGGGTGTGTTTTTTGCTTTTTAATCTCAACCATCCAACTACTAAGATCTAAGGGACTCATTTGATCCCATCTCTCTCTCTCTCTCTCTCTCTCTCTCTCTCTCTCTCTCTCTATATATATATATATATATATATATATAGAGTCGGGATCCGGTGAGAACTCCTAAATATTTGAGGATTGAGGATTAATGAATACAATATCACAGGTTCTTCAATACAATATCACGGAAAATTTGAACTTTTCCAAGAAAAATTTTTTTTTTTCAAAAAAAAAATTATATATATATATTTTTTTGCACAGGTGTTTTTTTTTTGTGATATTTTATCAAATAACCTGTGATATTGTATTGAAGAACCTCTGATATTGTAACGAAATCCCCAATCCTCAAAAAGATAGTGTATCCTCACATGATCTCATTCCTATATATATATATATATATATATATATATATATATATATATATATATATATATATATATATATATATATATATATATATATATATATATATATATATATATATATATATATATATATATATATATAATCGTGGATCCGTGCGAATTAAATTATGGTGCGAATCGTAGAACTCATCAATAGTCAATAGATTAAATATATCTACGGTCCACCACGTTATAAAGACAATTACTACTCTAAATCCCTCACACAAGACCCTCCTTCCTTAAACTAGTAGCCATGTCCCAACCCAACCTTCTCCTCCTCCTTCTCTCACCCCGGTGACACCGTCAAGCCACTGACGAGCACCATTAACGCCGGCGAACCTGCATACAAATTTCCTCCTCGACATCTTTCGCACACCATCATAAATTCAAAATCATCAGGGATCTCGTCACTGTCGACGATGCTCGCGAAGTTACCACATCTGATCCGGCGATGCATTGACCACTTGTGTGCTCCACTGCCGTTCTCTGACAGTAATATTTAACTCCGAGTGTCACATTTGTAGATCTGACGGTTAATTTTGGAGTCTGAAAACATCCTTCTTGGCGAAATTTGAATCTGCTAGTGATGGTGGCTGGAACGGCGTGTAATACTACGGTTTTATGTGTCTAAGGGTACTCTATCGAGTAGGGCTTACTCTGTCGAGTAAGTAGTTTTTGACGCAAAACAGTAGACTGCATGTAGGGTACTCGATCGAGTGAGCTTGGCACTCGATCGAGTAAGGGTCACTCGATCGAGTAAGTGACTTACTCGATCGAGTAAGTGAGTTTTACGGGCTGAGTTTGACGGGTTTTGTTAATGATGCGAGATTAATATAAAAAGGTTTATTATTAGTTTCCTAAACACTTTTCAACATCTTAAACTTTTCAAGTGACGATTACAAGTTACGTATCTTGCTTCTCTCGCATCATTGGCAAATCCCTAAGCTGCGTTCGTCGGATCATCTTGTTCTTTACATCGTTGTGATCGTCGTGTCGAGGGTAAGTTCCTTGTATAATTTATGTTGGGTTTCGTTGAGTTTCTTTAAAACCCTAATTGGGTATTGTTGGGGGGTTTTGGGTGATTTATATGAATATGGTAGTAATTGCATGTATGTATGTTATAGGAGGAGGTTTCGTTGAGGAAAGATTCTGATTTAGCTGCTTGATCGTCTGTTGGTGTTTGCTTTCCAGGTAGGGTTTCCCTACTCAGTATTGGCTACATAATTGTTGGTGATTGTTGTTGTGATTGTTGAATAATTATAATGTTGGATTGGTTTTGGTGATATTGATAGTATATTGTTGATTGATTGTGTAACTGTCTGTGATATTCAGGGTACGTCCCTGGCTGAGTGGAGTCACTTGCGGGAGTGGCTTCACGCCCTTGATTCGCCTCTTGTGGTTCCCGTCACAAGGGGGATGTGCACATTAATGAACTTGGATTTATCGCTCGATGGAGATGAGCGGGGATTTGGTGGGTACGGCTGCGGTCCCCCACTGGCGGCGTGTTGTACTTGTTGCGATGGGTACTCTGGCAGGGCTACACACTTTAGTGTGTAGTCAGTTGTGTGGAGATTGGAGATGGAGACTGGAGATTTGTTTGAGCTGTTTGTGATATTGTTCCTTTATGGTATTTGTTTTATGGAATCAATACTGACCCCGTTAATTGTTTTAAAAACTGTGGTGATCCATTTGGGGATGGTGAGCAGTTGTTGAGAAGGTATGGTGACTTATGCGAGGGATAGCTAGGATGGAGTCACCACCAGTCTTAGAGTCTTCCGCTGTGTTTTATTTAGTTGTTTGAGTACTTTGGTTTTGGAGAACAATTGTATTTCCTTTTGACAGTCTTTGGAACCATGTTGTATCACCTAAACTTTATTATCATTTAAATACGTTTCGTTATTGTCTATTTGAGTATCATTGCCTCAGGTAACCGAGATGGTGACGTTCTCATACCTTAAGTGGTCCTGATAAGGCACTGGGAGTATGGGGTGTCACACGGCGTTAATTGGCAGTGGTTTCCGACTTATCGGTTCACCGTCGACAATTTATGAATGGACATTGATATCGTCGACATTTTTTTAGTAGTCTAGTGACGGTTGTTGGTGATGTCATGCGTGTGAGAGCGACTCGTGGTGATTTGTGGTGGTGGTGGACTGAGGTGAACGGTTGCATATGAAAGGAAGAAGCAGATTACTAGACTTAAGGTCAAAGTAGAGAAGATTGCAGAAGAGAAACTTGGAGCTCAATTAGACATTCTAGCCCCTGTCAATATTGAGTTTACTTGGAGAATGCTTATTTGCAGTTTTGACGATATTAAAATGTTCCAGAGATTTTTACCTTTAGATTATTTACCTTAACTGTAACTGGTGTTGTTTTGTTGCGAGGAATTGAGGATTGTTGATTGATTATTGTCGGTTTTTAACTCAAACGGGCATAGGAGAGAAGGCAAGGGTAAATGTTAATGCGACTGATAGGAGTGACTGGTGGATTGGGCGGTGCTAATGTGGCTCTGATAAGTGGTAGTTCATGGGTTGGGTAGCCGTGGTGGTGTCGTGGTTGTGACTGTGGAAAGTGGTAGGGTGGTGGTTGTGGTTGTGGTTTTGGGCAATGGTCGGGTGGTGCGCAGTAGTAGGGTGATTGGTGGTTTATGGTAGTGGTGGTAGTTTATAGTTTTGGGATACATACATGAAGTACTGTTATTGGATACATGTATAAATACACTATTAGATACATGTATGATTTGTGTATGTCGGAGTACTGATATGTGTATATACCAGTACTTTGTTAGATGAGTTTACTCTTCATTTCGTAAGATATGAATATTAGTTGATTTTATATGTTTGTAGTATACTAGTATATTTTCTTCTTGTCATGATCTTATTTTTTACCAATATATTGACTACTTGCACACATGTTAATTTTTTACGACGCAAGGGTAAATATTGGTGAAGTAATGGTGATATTTTGAGATATTTGCGCTTTTTATTGGGGCAATATACAAAACCTTTAGCTTGCTAGATACACTCCATTAAGCTACTAGATACATATCTTTAGCTTGCTAGATACATACCTTTAGTTAGCTAAATACACTCCTTTCAATTACTAGCTACATACCTTTAACTTGTTAGGTACACTCGTTTAAGTTACTAGAAACATACTTTAGATAGCTAGATACACTTATTTAAGTGAATAGATACAATCTTTTACCTTGCTAGATAAAAAAGTGTGCATGTGTAGGAAAAAAGTTTATTCAAGCAAGTTAATGTGAAAAATGTATCAAAACTAATATATTAATGTATCTAGCTAGCATGGTAATGTATGTCATACTAGTTTTGTCTTTGATCTACACCTTTATTTTATTCTTTTTTAAATGAAAGAGTATATATTAAAGTGAAAGTGAAATTAATTACTTTTATTTTATTTTCCAAATATATATACCCTCTATCGAGAGTATATTATGATCCTACTTGTAAAATAGGATAACAACAACGTAAAGGTAACATTTTGAAGGATCCAAAACACAATTGCTAGCCGACCTTCACCTTGCAAGCTAGATGCACCTCTTTACCTTGCTAGATACATACATTTACCTTGCTAGATACACATCTCTGGCAAGAAAGATACACTTGTTTACCTTCCTAAATACACTCCTCTACCTTTCTAGATACACATCTCTGGCAAGCTAGATACACACCTTTAAATTGTTAGATACATGTTTTCACCTTACTAGATACACACCTTTAGATTGTTAGATACATGTCTTTACTTTGCTAGATACACTACTAGTAAGTATTAATAAGTTTTTTTAAAGAAGGTTTTAATTAAAATATCACCATTTTATAAAAAAAAAATAATAAAAAAATGATCATCATTCTTGTATTTATGCAGCTAAAATTGTTTTCCGAAACCATTTTATCAAAGAAATTAGTCCTTTTTTATTACCATTCTTTTCAAATTCAATAACTTCTTTTTGGTTTTCTGCAATTAATACATAATGATATTAGGATATAGGAAACTTCTACTAAAGCAAGCCTATGTTTACAAAATTATGAGCATCTTGAATCATTTGTACACTGGCGTAACTCTATCATAGGTGAAGCATAGAACTTTCTTAAAGCGTTTGCATACACATACCTTTTAACATGATATTATTGGAGGAAGTTTCAATCACTAGACCATCTTATAATTTATACACTAGAAAATTGAGCACAAGGAGTAATAATAATGATGTGAACAAAGACACTTGTTTTCGGTCAAGAAGTTAACCCAGCAAACAAACTGAAAATCTCTTGCATTCCTATTGTATTTCATTCCGGAATCTTCAAGGGTACGACAACCCAGATCATATATCGCATGTTTCTGAAATCTAGCTGGGCTAACATCGTCTTCTCGGGAGTAACTCTCTGATGTCCAACAATCAATAGATTCAGCGAAGTTAGTTTCCCAGCTTGCAGAAGGAACCCAATTCTGGTGTCCCACAATGCTATTACTCCCTGGTAATTCTTCATTGTCCATGTCACCGCTCCACTTCCTCACTCTCACATACTTATAAAGGGTTGGCTCAATAAAATCATCCCCTACTTTGACATCAGACTCGACAAACGGGTCTGGCCTCTTCTTACTAGACTCGGAGAAGGTAAAAGATGAATTTGACCTCGTGGTGGAGTTGAGGTCGGCCACGGCTTCAAGAATGGAATCGTCTTTGCTAATAGAAGCTGGAAGTGTAAAGTTTGTGGTAGCACTGTTATTAGGAGTTACAATATCGGTTTTTGTATTGGAATTCTCGTTTGAGTTTTTTTTCAGGTGGAAATTTTGAATGTCTTACAGGAGCAATGAGGTGTAGTTTGTTGCTGCCTGCTGGAGCTGGAGTTGGTGTTAACAAAGCATCAACATTGATGTCAAAGTCTCGAGATCGTCTAGCAGACCGACTTCTCACCAGAGTTTGGGGTGACTTGAGGGAGTCGGTGCCTGAAAGTATTACAGGAGTCACCATTACATCGTACTCAACCACATTCAACTAATCCTTGGCATGAGTCTCGATCATTTGCTCGAAGTGTGGTGTATGCAGATCATTCACTCTTCAATAATTAGTTTTTGTAATCTCACAGCCTTCAGCCCCTCTACTTCTAGTTTTTCTGTGAGTAACTTGAGGAGCGACCTTGTTCTGCATGTGGAAATGCAGTTAAGATTAAGTTCAGTTTGATAGCACAATACTACCGGAGAAAATGGTCATTAAGGCTTTATTATACATCAAGGTCGAATTACTACTCAAAAATGAACAGCACAGGTCTCCTTAATCACGACATTGTGCACAAAATGTATTGCAGCTAACTATTTTGACAATCTGAAATGAAATGAGCTAGATTTGAAGTCTGCATTACCTAGATACACATATTACTTAGTCTAGATACACATATCAGTATTGTGAGGTACATAAATCATACATGTATCTAGTATTATTCATACATGTATCTAGTAACAGTACTTCATGTATCCACCCCATTGGAATCTTGATACCTGGCCGGCTTTTGCCAAGCATTTGCACTTGATAGACGTCACTGCAAAACACCCACCACAAATAAGTTCACCTTCGTAAATCAATATATTATCCACATCCGACAACCAATCACGCTTCATGTAGGACATGTTTTCGCAATCCAACTTCACATGATTTGGTAAAATAATGTTGGTGCAATCTATACCTACAAAGAAGAGAATGGCTGCAACCTAATGCTTTTGCAATCTATACCTCTGACAATCTAAGTACACCCCTGCAAGTCTTTAGGCATGATCATGGATGAAAATGTCAAGTTCTCATCATTTTAAACTTTATTTTTACTCGTTTAGCCGCAGGAAATCGAAGTCGATAAACAATATTAATACACTACCTAACCGAGATGGCTTGAATATCTCTTGACAAGTAACAGGATGACTTGAATATGAATACTCCTCCAAATAAAAAGAAGGAACGCTATTTCTTACTAGTTTGTTACCCCAAAATTACTTTGAAACTAACACTTTATCATTGATTAAATGGTTACGAGTCACTCCAAATATTCGGTGTGATACTAATCCTTAAATATCTGAACCCACTCTCCTAAGTTCCCAATATCCACAGGAGCACCACTACAAATACCATAATTCGAAAAGCACCAAAGAATAAATCGAATACCTAACTCTTGCCTTATACCATAAATAGTAATTTCATTCCTTTATTTTCAACTACCAAAAGAAACATCAAAACTTCATCCTTCCTAATTAAACTACAATAAACACCACCCAAACCCATCGTATAACTAATTACTTCCTTTAATTTTTTTGTTCTCGTATTTTGATCAAGGTAAACAAATGATTCAATCGGAGGGAGTAAAAGTATATCTATTCAATAGTCGTATTATCAAAACACAGACGGGCTATCATAATCCAAAATCAAAGGTGAATAAATGATCGGGACAGGTAGAGTAAATAATAAATCGAAACCATTAAATTAAAAGCAAGAATAAATGATACGGAGTAGTTTATTTTGAAAAACGACGGAAGACGTAAAAGAAGAGTACCAATTCCATAACTAAGGCGAACAACAGCACCAATCTTTTCCCAAACAGGAAAATCAGAAGAAGTAGCAGTAGCATCAGCAACAACAAAGCTTTGATTAAAAGTGGTTGCCCCATCATCTGCTGCTCTGCTTTTGCCCCATAATTACAACTTTTTCGCGATTTTTTACTTCGTCTCCAGTACATCTATAGTTAAAATCACAATTGATCTTATCCAATGGTTGCCAACAAGAGTAGTGACGCAGGTGGTCGTCCTTCTCAGGCGTTTGGTTGGTTGAGGGTGATGCCGGCATCAGGCTATGGTGGCTGTCATTAGGTGGTGGTGGATGGGGATAAGAAATTATTAGAAGAAAGTGGATTGTTATGTGACTGGTGGTTCACGGAGTTGGCCGGCGGCCGGCAGTAGTGGGCTGAATTTGAGCACTGACCGTCGGTCCATCGTCGTCGGGGATCCCTGGCGGTAGCAGAAGCCAATATATGAATATATGGGATGAGAAGAGGATGAGAGAGTTAGTTGGGTTGGTTTTTAACTGATAGAATTGTTTTTGAGTTAGTTAAATACAGTTCGTACTAAACTCTAGTTCGTACGGGATCTCGCCCATGTGTATATGTATATATATATATATATATATATATATATATATATATATATATATATATATATATATATATATATATATATATATATATATATATATAGTAGAGATCCGGTGAGAACGAACAATGACCATAGGATTAAATAAATCCACGATCCAAACTAAACCCTCCCATAAACACAATCATAAATTACTCAAACAAAAACTCTTCGTCATTCATCTCCCTTTAAAACCAAATGCCACTAACCACCACAACATCGACCACCGCAACGTCTCGAACAACATGCATTGCCGCTCATCGGCGCGCCTCCTGATCCGCCACCACCTGGCCCTACTCCATCTATTGCTAACAGTGATGTTTTCATTTCTATATGACTCCGCCGCTGCATCCTCAGATGAAATGAAGGCGGCGTATTGATGTCTCGCTTGGTATTGCCACCTTGATGCTGTCGGCGTCGCCCTTAGTGACGCTTCATCTGAGTTCATGATGCTTATTCTACTCTCTCCGATTCGATTATGCGCGTCTATTATAATCAGAGCTCGTTGTTCTCCGACGCTTCATTCAAGTTTAGATGGTTTGTCGTTTTGTTGTTCTCTTATTGAGGTGTAATTTGATTCTATAAATGATCATATGATGTATATCTCAAACTACATGAATTATATTCCGTAATTAACTTTATTATACATACAAGCTTGCATTTTCATCAATGAATAAGCTTTGGAACGATACAGGCCATACAGGCAGTGCTTGTGATTATATATGTGTTGCATTTTATTGTAATTTGATTTAATTATAATGATGTGATTCTATTAAGGTTTCGTAAAGCTTGTGGTGAAGGAACGAGAGCGGGTTAGCCAAATTTGATTGCAAAAAAAAATTGCATTCGGAAACATTAAAATTACAATGATATGTTAATTGTACTATCAGGTACATTAATCATATCGGGTAGAAGATGTACCTAGAATAGAAAAATTGTATATAGAATTTAGGTAAAAAGTGTACCTAGGATAGAAAAAAGTGTATATAGAATTTAGGTAAAAAGTGTATCTAGGATAAAATAAAGTGTATCTACATTCGTAAAATATGTATATAGAATTCAGCAAAAAAACGTACCTAATATAGTACAAAGTGTATCTGAGATTTGGTTAAAAAGAGTGTACCTAATATATATATCTAGTGCGTTCTCACCGTTCTCGGATCCTATATATATATATATATATATATATATATATATATATATATATATATATATATATATATATATATATATATATATATATATATATATATATATATATATATATATATATATATAGGCAAGATCCGGTGAGTCCACCTATATTTTTGAGTCCCATGAGTCCACTTATGTATCACACGTTGTACACATGAATATCACGATTTTTTATCCTCCATCAACACCTTCATCATGGCTGCCCGTGACACCGTTCATCACCAATCGACAATCACGGGAGGCAAAACCTATTCTGATTGGTGCTAGAACAGTCACCGAAATCCAAATCCGATTCATTAAGAACCTTCTGGAGTTACCGGGGGTATTATCGTGTTTGTTAGTGGTAGCTTACAACTTGGTGGTGAGGAACATCCTGTCAGATTTAGCCAAGTACTCCACTTACCCATATCTTGCTATTATTTGCTAGGATCATGGTCTCATTAACTTAATTAACGATATCTCCTAATATCAAAATGCTGTACAAAATAGTTGATAACTGACTCATGTAGGGCAAATACAACTAGTAGTAGAGTACTGGACATTATATGACCGACTCATAAATGATAGTCTGTAATAACTCGTGTCATTGTATGTGCCCTCTCGAAATTGCATGCTATCATGAATTGCGACTGTTACTTTGTGATTGAAACATTAAATAACTTCGAGCCTGAATCATATAACATCATGATGGTGCTGAAAAATCCACTGTAAGTCTGTAACTGAGATACAAAGTATGTCAATAGAAACCCATTAATAACTTTGTATCTGACTTGTGTCTGTCCCTATGTATCGAGCTCAATTAGCTAGTTGTATGAAATGTTCTTACTAGCGTCAAACACGGGTATGTGATCTTAATTGCAACTAAATCCTAATTTTAAATCAACTAATCAAGCTTATATCGGTTATTGCTCAGTACCAATTACATAGGCCTTGCTTTAACGAAGATGTTGGAAAGGCGTATCGTGGAGAGCGAAGATGGTGGCAGAAGCGGGCGCGGATGGGGGAGAATTGAAGAAGAGTTGCCATTTTGGTGAAACCGTTGTTTCAGAGAATGGTTGTGGCGACAGTGAAGATCAGGTTCAGTGGTGTGATATTGTATAGTATAACCCGTGATATTGTTTAGTACAATCAGTGGTATTGTTTATTGTAAGGTGTGATATTGTTTTGTATAACTTGTGATACTCTTTTACTGGACTCACAGACTAGATACAATATCACAGGTTATAATAAAAAATACCACAGCTTTGATTTTTTTTTTAAAAAAAAAAAATTTAATAATATTTTTTTTACTCAGAAAAAAAATCGTGATATTTTTGTATAGAGTGTGTGATACATAAGTGGACTCACGAGACTCAAAAAGATAAGGTGGACTCATGTGATCCTAATTCTATATATATATATATATATATAGAAATAGCATCTCGTGCGAACTGAAAGTTCGGTGCGAACTTACGAACTGATTTAAAATACCTCAAACAAAAACTCACGCGCTAATAAAAACTCATGCACTCCACCATTTACTCTGACTGTCAATCTCATCCACATACCCTCTCATCCATACACAGGCCCACAACCTCCGATCATCAACCACAAAAACTCGTCGGCACTTCCCCACCAGTTGTCATCGCCAGCGAGCACCATCCATGTCGACAAATCACCGTGACAGTCCTAGACTCCGCCGACCACACTAACGCCGTCCTTATCTCGTTGGTGAACAACCCCGAATTCGGCGTCCACACTCCTAGACTCCAGTGACTACAAAAAGACCATTATTGGCTCTAAGATTTCCGACAACTTCGCCGGATCCCTATCTCCGGCAGAACCTCATCCACAAATCCCAATTTTCTTTTTCAAAATGTCAGATCTACTAACAAATACAAGTAATTTCGAAAAACTAATCATATAATTGTAATCCTTGGGAAATTTTGATGATGGTTGAGTTGACGACGATAGTCGATAGTCGTCTGATCGCACGCGTTATTCCATGTATCTTAGCATTTGTACTTGAGGTTAGTAGATCTGAACAACTAAAAAATGATGAAGGATAGAGATGGTTGTTGCGTTTGTGTTAGGAAGGTTGGTGGTTGATTATGTGGTGTTCGACCGGGAGCAGCTTGGGGTTGGTTTTTGGGTCAGTGGTTCATGGTGTTATGTTGATTTGTGGGATTTAGTATGGTAATAAATGGGTCTTGTGGGGTGACTGCGGTGTTGCAAACGTGACAGAGGTTGTGGTGATGGTAGCAGTGGGTGCAGGTGGTGGTGGTGCAGTGGTGGTAGTGGGTGGGGTAGTGGTGGTGGTGAGCTGTGAGATGAGTGGTCATGGTGGGGTCTCTTTGGTGATGAATTGTGTTGGTGGTGTTCTTTCGGTAAGTGGTGACGGCATTGTTGGTAGTATAGCGGTGGTTGTGGTGGTGGCAGTGGTTGTGGGTGTGGTGTTGGCAGTAGTTGTGGCCGACGGTGGTAGTGTTGGGTGGTGGCGGAGGTAGTTGTGTAGTATTAGTTAGGGGTGCATGGTCATTGTGTTTGTGGTTGTGGTTGTGGTTGTGGTGGTGATGGTGGTAGTGGCGGTGGTTATTGAGTACCTTGAAGAAATTGTCGGTGTCGTCTAAGTATGCCAGACTAATCATCAGCGTCAGTACGCACCTCTAGCTAATTAGATTTATTTAGCTTACGAAATAAATGTCTTCAGAGCTAGATACACTTTTTTACCTTACTAGATACAGAACTTTAGCTTTTTAGATACACATGTCTGTGACGGTAGATACACATATTTAGATTGCTCTATAAACAATATTTTGTAGTTATTGTTGCATAGTCAAAATTACAGAGCATTTAATTTCACATATTCTTGTTTTCCTATACAGGTAAAATTGATGAATTGAGAATTCTAGTATTATGGATTTCGTGGATATTGATGAGTATATTGTGGATATTTTGGCATTGTAAGTCGTTGTTTGTAATCCAAATAATTGAATATTAATCATTTTATGAAGATGAAATTTTGAATAGTTGTGTTGTTGAAGGGCATTATTTGATTAATTTTCGGTGGTGCTAAAGGTCTGGGTCCTCTATAATGTGCAAATAGGGTCAAACTTACGGTAGTCTAGATACGCTTCTCTAGCTGTGTAGATACATTTACAAATCTTCGTAGATACACTCCTCTGGTTTGCGGTAGTAAGGTTGACTAATCCTACCCTGAACCCCTTTTCGACCCCCTTTAAATAATTGTCCCTCTTTATATGAATCGTTGAGTTTTCGTTGTAGTCAAGCTAGATACACTCTTTTACCTTCCTAGATACACTCCTCTAACAAGCTACATACATTATTTTACCTTCCTAAATACACTCATTTACATTGCTAGATACACATGTCAAACAAGCTAGATACACTCTTTTACCTTCTTGATACACTTTTTTACCTTGCTAGATACACATCTATAGCAAGCTAGATACACTTCTTTTACCTTGTTAGATACACACAGCTTCCCTCTGTGAGGTTTGACTCGACTCCTCTTTTACAACCTTGTGAGAATCCTTGGAATCTATTGCTAATAATCGGACTCTCCTTGGTGAAGATCCCTGGAGCACATACTCCGTTGTCTGTAGCATCCTTTGGCGGGGTTTAGTTTTTATCTGGATTTTGCTGTCAACATCGTATTTATCATTTTCAGGCTTTACAAAGCTTCGTTGAGTGATGAACTGCTCTCCTTCGTCAGGTAAGTTGCAGAATCGGTCCAGAGCAGCATAAAAAAAGAACTCATCATCACCACCGAATTTCGGCTCATTTTCATACGAAGTTAAGCCGCCCATAGAGCCAATGTCATACTGTACAATAAAACAAACCATCAGAGTTCATTCACAATCATGTTTGAGAACTTTTCAGCAATCATATTCATTAACTAGAAATTTCCATTGATCTTTGCATTCAGAGCTCAATATTTACCTTTATTTACTAGGATAACAAAAATACAAAATTCAGAACCTATCAATTCGTCAAGTACTTCAAGGTAAACTGTTGTTAATTGTGTAGTTATTTTTTCCGATTAGTTAATGAACCAGTGATCAAACCAATGATCCGGCGACAAGTCTCCTGACACAAACGGCCACCACTGAGATATAGAACTACAATTGACAGCATTTACAGATGTATTGAGTACCTGCGATTGAGCTACTTTGATGTCAGATCCACTACAGAATTCACTTTCATTGATAGATGCTTTCTTCCAGCCCATTAGATCAACGTTCTCATGCTTATCTCTTTCAGTCAAAGCAGGGCCTTGAGTATTAACTTCGAAGAAGCGAGGGTCATCGTGATATACAATAGTAGATTCAAAGAAATTAGAAATAGGATCTCTTCCATTGATGTCCTGAAACTCGAACTCGGTAAAACCATTACCAAAATCTGTAGGGTATAGGGGTTCCATACCAACCATTTCCTGGTTCACATCCATCATCTGCAAGGGTTGTGGCTTTAGATGATCATCATGATAATATTTCATTGCTTCATTCACACGCACGTCTCTCTCACAGGGAGAACGGATATAGGTAGTTCCATTTATATTTGAATCTGCCTGAAAAACATTAGAAAAAAAGGTCAGCGATAAATCCTGAAATAGAAGCTGAATTTATACATTCCATAAACCAATTGCTAAAGACTCACCTCACGAGCCGTTTCTTCATTCACCTGAGATCCATGACGAAAATTACCATTGCTATAGCTATGATGATCAAGCATTGTAGCCTCAGATGTCATACTATCAGATGTTTTGACAATGTCGTTCTCCAACAGCATATGTTGCTCAACAGAACATGGAGAAGCCTGCACAACCGCGAGTTCAGATCGTGCATCCTCTTGAGAGATATTAGTTGGATTCGGAGAGAATACATTTGTTTCCAGATCCTCAATGTTGGAACCGTCATCGTTTTCCTCATGCTTGGATCATCGACTTTTTTGAACAAGCGACGAGAACAAAAGCTCCCCCGCAAAAAAAAAAAAAAAATGATAAGAAAATTTTACACCAGTAGGAGTTCAACTAAATTTGACTACCTAAAACAACCAAGGGTAACTATTATTAGCATATAGCCATATACGCCGAGAGAAGATCTTTGAAAACTATTTCTATCATTATTCGTAAAATACACGTGAGCAATCGATAATGGTGAATAACAACCATGTCTATCATTATATTTGCCTCCCTATGAGTAATATTCACGTCGGTGAAGGTGCATAAAACACACGAGTCCTCCTAGGAATAATATTTCCGATATCAAAGCGAGTGTCTACAAAAGCGGAGATAAGCATAGCAAACCTTACATCAAAGGTATATAACATAGCAAGCAGGAAAAATAGACATAAAAATTCAAACAAATGCTGAGTCTTTAACTATATGGAACTTGGAAGCAAGGTAGATTAGAGATATACCTGCCCAGGATTCGTGTCATCGAGCTCCTGAAGAGTAGGGCGATACTCGTGGATGACCCAATGAGTACGCTGCCCCTTAGGAGCTCGGCCTGTATAAAAGACTAGAGTCTTCTTCATCCCAATCAGACCCATTTTCCTTGACTTAATAGTCCTGTCCTTCCCAGTTACAAACTAGAGTCTTCCTGAAATTCTCCCTGTAATTACCAACTACAAACTGACAATTAGAAACACATCTCCAGCACATAGATAGACGTATAGAACTTAACTGAAACATATAGCAATTTGGAAAATAAACCATGGAAGTCGTCTTAAAAAGTACCAGATACAATAGATACCCATGGTATTACTACCGGATACAAATAGTATTACTACTAGATACAAAAATCGATGTGTGTATCCAGTAGTAATACCATGTGTATCCGGGCTAGTATTTCGTGTATCCACGATCTAAAGATCAACTACGACAACCAAACCGGCCACCACCACACCTACTGCCAGCACCACCACTACCACCCCTACTGCCAGCACCACCACCAGCGACATCCCCGAACTAACCCCACAACCCCACGAAATTTGACCAATTTTTATAAAGCCTAATTTTTAATTAGAATCCATACTACAAATCAATTTTTTGATTATAATCTTATGTTTTCTCATAAAAACACTTCTTAAATCTTCACAATGGAATAGATTCAAAATACTAAATAAATCTTCAGAGATTAAAATAAGAAATGAAACTAACCTTTCTTCTATAATACACTGAAATGCGTCCTTGGAACTGGTGGTAGAAGCGACGGTGGAAATGGTGGTCGACGGTGGAAGTGGCGCTGACGGTGGATGTGTGAGAGGCGATGGAAGTAGAGTATTTATGGTGGGTTTGTGGTGTGAGGGTGTTGAATTGTTTTAGTTGGGCAGAGAAATAAGAAAGCGCGCCTGAGAATGACTTTAATTGGTTAGTTCGTACGGTTCGCACCGTACTTTAGTTCGCACCTGTCCCCGCCCCTATATATATATATATATATATATATATAT
Organism: Silene latifolia; assembly: GCF_048544455.1. Taxonomy (NCBI): domain Eukaryota; kingdom Viridiplantae; phylum Streptophyta; class Magnoliopsida; order Caryophyllales; family Caryophyllaceae; genus Silene; species Silene latifolia. Next base: position 52,830,957 of record NC_133531.1, read on the forward strand.
ATATATATATATATATATATATATATATATATATATATATATATATATATATATATATATATATATATATATATATACAAGATCCGGTGAGTCCACCTATATATTTGAGTCCATGAGTCCATAAAACAATATCACGCACTATAAAAAACAATATCACGAATTTTTTTTTTTTCGAATCTTTTTTTTTCAAAAAAAAAATTTTTTTCGAAAATTTTTTTTTTTCCGAAATTTTTTTTTTTTCGAAATTTTTTTTTTTCAAAATTTTTTTTTTATTTTTTTTTTCGAAAGAGTTTTTTTTTTTTTTTTTTTTTTTTAATATAAGCTGTGATATTGTTTAGTATAACGTGTGATATTGTATTACAAAATAATATCACGATTTTTTTTTTCAACTATGATATTGTTTAGTATAACGTGTGATACTGTAAGCTGTGATATTGTGTAGCATAACGGGTGATATTATAATAAAAAACAATATCACGAATTTTTTTTTTTTTTTGGAGTATAACTGTGATATTGTTTAATATAACGTGTGATATTGTATCATGGACTCACGGACTCAAAAAGATAGGGTGGACTCATGTGATCCTAATTCTATAGAGGTGGGATCCGGTGAGTCCACCTAAATAGTTGAGTCCATGAGTCCATAAAACAATATCACGCACTATACAAAACAATATCACGAAATTTTTTTTTTCAAAATTATTTTTTTTCGAAATAAAAAATTTTTTTCGAAAATTTCTTTTTTCGAATATTTTTTTTCAAAATTTTTTTTTTTAACTTTTTTTTTCGAATTTTTTTTTTTCGAAAAATTTTTTAAACAATTTTTTTTCGTGTAAGCTGTGATATTGTTTAGTATAACGTGTGATATTGTTTAGCATAACTTGTGATATTGTATTACAAAACAATATCACGAAATTTTTTTTTTCAAAATTTTTTTTTCGAAAATTTATAAATTTTTTTTTTTTTTCGTGAAAGCTGTGATATTGTTTGGTATAACGTGTGATATTGTTTAGCATAACGTGTGATATTATATTACAAAACAATATCACGATTTTTTTTTTCAATTTTTTTTTTTCAAAAAGTTTTTTTTTCCAGCTGTGATATTGTTTAGTATAACGTGTGATACTGTAAACTGTGATATTATTTAATATAACGTGTGATATTATATCATGGACTCACGGACTCAAAAAGATAGGGTGGACTCATGTGATCCTAATATATATATATATATATATATATATATATATATATATATATATATATATATATATATATATATATATTCGGGATCATATGAGAACCACTAGGATGATGAGAACCATGAGAACCACTAATAATACTACTAATATTAACATTACTAATTAATAATACTACTAATATTAACATTACTAATTAATAATACTAATAATATTACAATTTGACGCGCTCAACTCCCCAAACCCTTCAACTTCATTCATTTCCCAATTTTCCCTTTCTCACTCATCTTCTTCTCTCTCTTCGACCCTCATCATCCCCGTTTCCGATCGTCGCCATTTCCGATCGTCTTCTCCGATCATCGTCGCTGCTCATCTCAATCCTACCTTCATCGTATCCGATCATCTGCTTCTCATATTACGGTTCAATCCATTCATCAGCAGCATTTTCGCGAGATTTATCAATCTCATTCCTACAAATTCAGGTACTATACTTCGGATAATGGCGATTGTACTGTAATTTTATCATGCATGTATTTTTTCTTTCGACATTCATCAATTCCCCCAACATTCATCAATTCATATTCAACTATTAACCCTAATTTGCAATAATTTCCCTAATTAAGGTCTTTTTATTGTTATTCTATAATGAATTCTTAGATTCGGGATAGAAATTCAGAGTTTTAATGTATTGAACACATTTGCATAGAAAATCAGAGTTTATACGTTGCTTATAGTTTAGCGATTTTGTTCTGATTGCATGTTCAAGTAATTTTTAATAATTGAATTTGCGGATTTGTGAGTTTTTATTCTGATTGCATGTTCAAGTACTTTTAAATAATTGAATTTGCGTATTTTGTGAGGGTCTTTTGGTTTTAAATGATCTATATTGTTTGGATCTGAAAGAATAGTCGAGCTGGTAGTTGCTTGTTGTTTTCAGTATTTTTTAGCCAAGTAAACTTAGGATTTAGGATACCCGTCCTCTGTCCGTGCATGAAATAAGGTCCAGCGTGCATAAAATAGGGTTCAATGTGCATCAAATAACGTCATGTCCGCATCAAACAAGGCGTCAATTTAAAATTAGCAGTAGGTTCATTGTCGATAAGGTGCCAATGCTTAATTAGTAGAGGGCCCTTGACTCGGAAAATATGCATATTTTCCAAAATCTAAATGCTCTCGGTTGTGCATTGGCCGAAATTTCTATTTTCATTGTGTTAACATCAGTCAATACATTCTGAGATATGAGGCGAAAAGACGTTGCAAGGAAGAAAAACACACCAGAAAAAATTACACAAATAAAAGGAGGTAGATCAGTGAAAGATTATTTCCCACCAAACCCAACAAATTCAACTATAAATGATGCTGTTGACCAAAGTATGTTGTAAGAAAATCTGCATAGCTTTGTCTGTTTTTATGTTTCATCCCTTCCTTACCCCAAAATAATGATAGACTACATTTTAACGCTCTCTCTAAACTTGGATGCAATACCTGTATTGCTTGCTTAATGTGATATTTCCTGAATTTATCTTAGTGTTTTTCTGCATGCTTAATGTGATATTTCAAATGACGGACTGCTTGTACTCTTTTCCTTACTAGTTCCTATTTCTAGTTTTTTCATTCGAGAGTTCAATTTGTGATGCTTGTAGGTCATTCTCTTACTGGTCAATTACTTATACATAGCCAAGTATGGCCAATTGGTGCAAGGGGTGGGTAGTCAATATTTTTGCAGAAGATAAAGCACTTTTTGCCGTGAATTACGTAAGAGAAAAAAAAGAGGCTATGAGTTTGTCATTTGCTCCCTTAGTCAAAGTTCAGCTTACCGACAACTGTTATCAAGCCCAACTTGATGATGTTTTCAATAATCAAGATCTAGTGACTAACATATTTAACCAACTAGAGTGTTACGAAGATAAGGCAAATATGGCGTTGGTCTGTAGGAATTGGTCTCAGCTTTTCCTCATACACCCAAGTGCACCTCGCATTGAATATGCATATGGCATTTCTCTACGGACCAATGATATCAATGGTGTAAGAATTGTTCGTAGGGGTCCTAAAATAATTTATAAAAGATGCAAATGCTTTATGACTGAAGATTTGGCAGCTAAATTGCTCCTGCATCATCAACAAGAGAAAAATACTTTTCAAAGAGAACATCTTAACGCTCTTGATGATGCTGAACGCGCACATGTGAAAGAGTTGCTTCATGCTTTAGCCACGCCATCTCCTGCACGTGACATAGCAGTTGCCATTTCAACAGAGTTAGCAACTAGGGCCACTTTACCTTTTTTCGGTTTTTTCCTCTATATATAACCCAACTGCTCAAGTTTGACAGTTTTTGGCATTTTGATGTCTGTGTATTTAGGCCTTTAACGGTTCAGGTGTTAAAGTTGCCCTATTTTCAGTCTTTTGTGGTACTCTTGTATAATTCCATGTATTAAGCCACCTTTGTATAATTATGTAGTCGGGTTTTTCCATTTTGGATGTTGTAAAACTTTGTCATGTATGGATGATATGTTTTATTAATGAAGTTTCTTTTCCTTATTTTGTTAATCATCGAGCTTTCATTGTTTCATAATTACATGAAGTTTCTGGATCTATGGAACAGCCTTGTAGATGCATCAAAAAACAATCTCAGTGCATTAAATTACCCATGTATATGCATGAAATAAGCTGCCTTCTTAACCTACTTACTTTGACAGATAATCCTCCCAACCCAAGTACTACGTTTACTGCAAAGTTTAACAAATTCCTCCTCCACGTCGACAGAGTCCACGTATCCAACCAAAAGTTACTGAGCAAGTAACACCAGATATGCTTTCTGGTAACAATAATGGTGAGGGTTTGCCTTTTCTTGTCCCTTTTAAAGATTTCCAGTACATGTCGTTTGTTCGAATATTAATGGTGATGGTTTAAGGTGCAATACCCTTATGAATGCATCAAGTAGCCTTGTAGATGCATCAAAAAGCAATCCATATGCATTAACCAACCATGCCTTGTGGTTTTCTTCTTGTTCGAATGACAATAGCAAGGGAAAGAGTTTAGGGTTGGATTAGGCGGACCCGCGGTAGCGGTCCGCCTAATACAACCCTAAACCCTTTCCCGTCCCGTTTTAGGACACCTGGGCCCCTTTTTAAAATCCTGTTTTCCTAAAACCCTTTCCCGTCCCGTTATAGGACACCCGGGCACCTTTTTAAAATCCCGTCCCCAAAAAAGGGTTCACTCGTCCCCTTCTAGGGTGTCTTTAGGTTTTCCTGTTCGAATGACAATAGCAAGGGAAAAGGTTTAGGGTTGGATTAGGCGGACCCGCGGTAGCGGTCCACCTAATCCAACCCTAAACCCTTTCCCGTCCCGTTTTAGGACACCCGGGCCCCTTTTAAAAATCCCGTCCCCAAAAAAGGGTTCACTTGTCCTCTTCTAGGGTGTCTTTAGGTTTTCTTGTTCGAATGACAATAGCAAGGGAAAGGGTTTAGGGTTGGATTAGGCGGACCCGCGGTAGGAGTCCGCCTAATCCAACCCTAAACCCTTTCCCGTCCCGTTTTAGGACACCCGGGCCCCTTTTCAAAATCCCGTCCCCAAAAAAGGGTTCACTCGTCCCCTTCTAGGGTGTCTTTAGGTTTTCTTGTTCGAATGACAATAGCAAAGGAAAGGGTTTAGGGTTGCCTAATCCAACCCTAAACCCTTTCCCGTCCCGTTTTAGGACACCCGGGCCCCTTTTTAAAATCCTGTTTTCCTGAAACCCTTTCCCGTCCCGTTTTAGGACACCCGGGCCCCTTTTTAAAATTCCGTCCCCAAAAAAGGGTTCACTCGTCCCCTTCTAGGGTGTCTTTAGGTTTTCCTGTTCGAATGACAATAGCAACGGAAAGGGTTTAGGGTTAGATTAGGCGGACCCGCGGTAGCGGTCCGCCTAATCCAGCCCTAAACCCTTTCCCGTCCCGTTTTAGGACACCCGGGCCCCTTTTTAAAATCCTGTTTCCTGAAATAAGCTTGTATATGCATGAAATAAGCTGTCTTCCTGAAGCTAATCGGTGTTTGGTTTGGTGTACACTAGTCTTATGAATTAATGGACTAACCTTGTATATGCATCAAATAACTGTTTATGTGCATTAAACAACTTTGTACTTTCATGAAATAAGCTGTCTTCCTGAAGCTAATCACTGTTTGGTTTGGCGTACAATAGTCTTATGAATTCATGGACCAACCTTGTATATGCATCAAATAACTATCTATGTGCATTAAACAATTTTGTATATACATGAAATAAGCTACCTTACTAATGCTGACTACTTTGACAGATAATTCTCTCAAACCAAACACTACAGCAGCAGAGGCACAACAAATTTCACCACGGCAACGGAGTCCGCGTGTTAAAGCCAAAGTTCACTTACTTAAGTCGCACAGAGTTGTCTCCTAACAAGAACAAGAGGAAGGCAAAGAAAGAACAAGCAAAGAGCCAACGCAAAGTATAAAAAGAAGAAAGCGTTCTGACTAGTATAAGCCTCTCCTCACTCGGATGAGTCCTTCCTTGATCACTAATTTCATCAAGTTGGGGCCATCCGATAAGCAAATTGAAGCTATACACAGTATGGGGTTCAGAGGGTTGTTACAACTTAAGTCAGAAGAAATCAATGGCCATTTGGCCAGATGGATTGTCGAGATATTTAATCCGTTCAATTGTTCATTGATGAACCGCGATCTTGTTATCTCTGATGAGGATGTCCACGTTGCAACTGGACTTCCTATGGGACCGATTGACATTGTTGCAGCTGGAATATTGTATAAGGAAAAGGAGTACACAGAGGCTGTCAAGAGGTATAAGGCCCAGTTTACCACCACAGATATTACGAAAAAGGTTCTCTTAGATAAGATGATGGAGCAACGGGATGGTGGAGACGATTTCAAGAGGAATTTCCTCATCTATATAATCAATGTTCTCTTGATGGGGGTAGTAGGTGATCATCCTAGCCCTCGGATATTAAGCTCCCTTTCAAATCTCACTGATGTCCCTAACATGAATTGGTGCAAATTTGCACGGTCCCATATGATCAACAACGTCATGTCGTGGAAGGCGGCTATAGCTAATTCCCCTAAAACTTATTTTAAGGGACCGATTCTGATTTTCCAGATTATCTACTTGGATAGATGTGTTTTCATGACGAGAACGGTGCGTCGATCATTTCCCTTATTAGCGAATTGGACGGATGAGAAAATTAGAGAAAGGGTTAAGTTGGAGAAGCAGAAGGGGGGTGGCTTTGGCAAGGGCTATGTTGAACCCATATTTGCTTATGTTGCACCCCAACATGAACGTGAACCTGTACCTGTACGTTTAATTGAACCTCAACCTCAACCTCAAATTGAACCTCAACCTCAACCTGAACCTCAACCTGAACCTGAACTTGAAGCTGAACCGGTTGATGAGAGGAAAGAATCCATCAAGGTTTTGGCAAGCACAACCATTCGACTTGCAGACATTTATGGTGACTTTACCAAAGCAGTTAGAAATGCTAAGTGTAAGGCTCCGCTTTCCTACTGTCACGCAAATGTCAAAGTTGGCAGATTGTTTATTTGAAGGATTTTCCCTTTCACAGCAGAGTACAGAAGAAGGTGAAAGGGAAGGTGCTGATTGTGAAAGGGAGGGTGCTACCATGGAGAAGATGGAGGAGGATGAAGTGGAAAAGGACAATGAGAAAGATGAGAATGAATTGAAGGAGAGAAAGGAGGAGGTGGCAGTGGAGAAGGAGTTGACCATACAGCTTTTTAAAAACTTTAGTTTTTGTCCACTCTCTGTTGTTCCGTGTTTTCTAATCTAATTGCAACATGTGCATCATTAGTGAGGTCGTTGTAGAAACCGATTGGTTGCAAGTTACCCAAGACGCGCTGCAGACCTTGCTGCCAGGAAATTAGGTAATGGATATGGTTATTGATGCTGTTGGTATTCGTACTACAATCGAAAACCCAAGTGTTGTGTATTTTCCGACAATCATAAAGGTATTCATATTCCTTATTGTGTCAAATGCTTGTTTTTGGTTTTTGAAATGACAAAGACTTTTGACAAATGTTCTCAAATTTCAGGGAGTTGTCGGTAAAAAGGTTTCGAAGTCAATACGTCCTACTTGACTACTTGCCCCTCAATCTAAACACAACCCAACTGGTAAATAAATATTCTCTTACTTTTTTTTTCCATGCAATTTTTTTCCAATGCATTTTTTTTTCATTTGAAGTCGATAAATCCTACTTGACTAGTTGGTAATATTTTAGGATTTCTTTCCTTATTGTGTGGAGAGATCACATTGGTTTGCATGCGTTGTTTACTTTGGGAAAAGGATGAACTTCATACTCGACTCCAACCTGCCCAGGCGCCGTGAAGTCAGGCAAAAAGTTTTAGTTGAACAGGTATGATTTATTAGTTTTTGCACAAAAACATGTTACCCCTCACTTATTATATCCGGAAGGTCGCTCAATCAGCTTTTTGATCGCCAAAATGCATTGTCGAATGAAAATACTGTTGGTGATCTTTATGTACATGAAATACCCTTGTATGTGCATGACATATCCATGAATGTGCATTAAATAGCCTTATACCACAATCACAATCACTCACTGTCTTGTTTTTGTATAGCTCCTGCCTGCTTTGGAGATCATCGCAAGAGACTCTCCAAGATACACAAGGTTGTTGGAGATCAAGACTTTTCACTGGGTGGTTGTGCAAGTGCCTCAACAAAAGAATGGGTATTCTTGTGGAGTTTATTTGTTAAAGTGGCTAGAAAATTTGTGTGATCAAGCATCATGGAGTGATGAGCGTTCTTACGAGGTAAAAATTTTTCAACAAACTTTTGTAAACATTATTCAGTATATTTTATTTCAAGCATTTCAATATTTGTTGTCAAATAAATTTTTTATGTAGGATTTGGATGAATATGGTACGAGTATGATTGCACGTCTCATCAAATGGAAGCGAAACAAGAGAAAGGTAAATATAGAGAACCTTGAATGCCTAATTTAAATTTTGCCTAATTTTAATCTTCTTTTCATTAGATTCTGTCTCGGAGTGACTTTTACGTAACAGTATTCCCCCCCCCCCGTTTTTTTGTAGGATTATCACTAGGTGATATTTTCTAAACACTTGAGTCGAGGGATGTGCAAAGGGAGTGGCAGATGACCTAATCCAAAATTCGAAACACTGCCATTTTTTGATCTGATTCCTTGAGTCGAGGGATGTACAAAGGGAGTAGACCCTGGAATATTAGATTCTTGTGGAGTTTATTCTGGAATATTTAGTACACTAAGTCTTGAGAGTACATATTAGATTTTGGAATATGTAAGGCGTGTAAGACATGAAGTCATGTTTCTGGACTAATTCTAGAAACATGTCACGAGGCAACGAAAACGAGAAACAATTTTCAAAATTGGATAACGAACATGTCACGAGGCAACGAAAACGAGAGACAATTTTCAAAATTGGATAACGAAAAGGCTGTAATGAAATTAAAAACATCGTAAATGCATTAGAAACTGTTCCACATGCATGAAATAACAGTGTGCATGCATGAAATATGTAACTCATGTGTCCAAGGTCAAATCTTAAAGTAATCTCAAGTGAACTTTTAAAATGTTGCATTATAATTTAGATTTTAGAATTTTATTATTAACTTCGACGGTTGGGGATGTGGTAGCAAAGAAGGATGTAGTGGTAGATCACATTTCTCCGGTTTCTTAATACTAAACAATATCACAGCTTACACAAAAAAAAAAATTGTTAAAAAATATTTTTGAAAAAAAAAAATTCGAAAAAAAAAATTCGGAAAAAAATAAATCGAAAAAAAAAATTTGAAAAAAAAAATTTTCGAAAAAAAAAAAATTTCGAAAAAAAAAAATTTCGGAATAAAAAATTTTCGAAAATTTTTTTTTATTTTGAAAAAAAAAAATTTCGTGATATTATTTTGTATAGTGCGTGATATTGTTTTATGGACTCATGGACTCAAATATTTAGGTGGACTCACCGGATCCCACCTCTCTCTCTCTCTCTCTCTCTCTCTCTCTCTCTCTCTCTATATATATATATATATATATATATATATATATATATATAGAATTAGGATCACATGAGTCCTACCTAATTATTTGAGTCCATGAGTCATAACAATACTGCTTTATATCAAGCTATTAGTAAGGTTATTTTCGTCATTTCCTAAACTTGTTATATAAACCCTATTATCAGCTCAACCCTCACCATTTGAATTCATTTACTTTCTCTCTCTTCTCTCTCTCTTCCGCAATCACGCTTTTCATTCTTACGCCGTCAATTTTTCGCGCGTTGTCGTCTTCTTCGCTCTCGTTGTCATCTTCACCTGTGTTCATTATCATCCGTGATCGATTTCCAGCGATTTTCTTCATCATTCGTCTCAGTTGCTCATTCTCATTGACTTTTTCATCATCCGTCGTCTTCATCTCTTTTTTCCTCAATTTTAACATATTCAATGTCAGGTATTTGATCGTTTTTTGCTTCTTTTATTTTATGTTTTAATTTTTTCATTCTGTTTTCCTGTTTTATTGCATGATGTTTTATTGTTATTGTATCTTCGACTGAATTCGTTGTGTAATTACTGGTTTTTTGTTATAATTGATGTTATAATTCATCAACATCAATCACGGATTCAATAATTCGTGCTATTTTATGTATTAAAATCATGTACTGATTATCTACTTTCTTCAACATGTAGTTTTTGCTATTTGATGTGTTAAAATTTATTCTCTGTTTTCTTCATCTTCAAAAGTGACAAGATTATTTGAAGCGAAGACGCAAAAATCGTTATGAATTACTATCTTCATATTATGAAATTTAAAGCAATCAACGGCTGCTATTAATTGAAGACATCTATCAAGTTGATTAAGTACGATGACAGTTATTTTCAAGATCGAGAAAGTTTGTCACATCATGAGTTGTATTGACGTTCTACAACTGATGTAATCATCGGGGGGGGAGTGTGCACGTGCTGTACTCTTTTTCCTTATCTATGGTTTTGTCCCACTGGGTTTTCCATAGAAAGGTTTAATGAGGCAGCTTATTCCTTTGCGTGCTAGAGGAATATTGTACTCTTTTTCTTTACTAATGTTTTTCCCACATGGTTTTTCTTAGTAAGGTTTTAACGAGGCATGTTCTTCTGCAATGTACATCCAAGGGCGAGTGTTATGAAACATTAGTTAGATGGATGTCCATTGGGCTTATACCCATTATACATGTAACTAGGGTGTTGATAAAACCATCATCTATGTACTATATATACCCCATATGAGATGAATAATAGACAACTCTCTCCCCTATCTCAATCTATTTTACTCATTCTACTCTAAGTTCTATCTACAATTCCTTCTCTAACTCTTATTCTATAATAATGCGTCATTTATTTTGGTAGGTTAGGATATTTTTTTGGTCTAATCTCAGCCCTTGATCTTGTTAGATCCATTGGTATATAAATGCGGGGGTAACTCACGAAAAGTGGCAAACTCACCGGATCTTGCTTATATATATATATGTATATATATATATATATATATATAGAGGCAGGATCCGGTGAGAACGAACACTCGGTGCAAACGGTGAGAACGAGAGATATAAAATTCACGCGCCATCTAACTCACAGCCAAATCTCATTTCTCCCAAATTACATTCCACCCCGAACACCAACGACCCCTCAAATACCCCCATAACCAATCATCACCCGCCGTCGTCGCCACCTATCTTCGCCGTCGTCGCCACCTATCACTTGCCGTCGTTGCCACGACGATCATCAATAACTTCGACAAACCGCCGCAAAGTTCCTCTCCCTTCATCCTCAAACCCCGACCACCCCTCATCTTCCCCATAACCACCCAACATCAGCCATCGCCATCGATATCAACTACTAGCAAGTTTCACGCATCCTTTATTTTCCTAATTCCAGTACAGCTTCACGAACTCCGGTGAACAATCGAATCTGCAACATTCGAACTCCAGATCTCGATTGTTCTTCATCATACCTCAATTTTACGGCGAAATCTCTGGCTTGGGAAATATCGGAGGTCGACGAGGGGCGAAAACCACATAAAGGGGAAACGTATGTAGTCTTAGGACATTCTAGTGGTGCGTCGGCGTCACGGGGTTCTCGGTGATGGTGTAAGGTGGATGGCGACATATTGTGCGTGGTATTTTATGTGGTGAGGGTGATGTCCGGTGTTTTCACCGGCGGTTAAAGGTGTTGGTGCGGGTTTGCGGTGGTGTCGTGAGGAATGACGTAAGAGTGGTGGTGGTTGGTGAGTGGTGGTGGACGGTGGTAACTCAGGTAAGTTGGGCAATGGTTGATTTTGGCGACACGGGGTTGGCCAGTGAGTTGATTCCGACGATGGTGGTGGTACGTGGTGGTAGTTCAATGGTAGTAACGGTGGTGATTTGAAATTAGGGTCTGTAATTTGGGTGATTTTGGAAGTTAGGGTTTCTAATTGGGGGGTTTTTCGAAATTAAGTTTTTAATTGGGAAATTGTAATTTGATTTGAATATTTTAATTTGAGTTGAATTTTGTGTATCTAGATCACATATTTGTGTATCTAGTACAATATTTGGTGTATATAGATAGTCCGTATTTTTTGAGTCATACGTTCGAGAAAAATATACCTAGGATGAAAGAAAGTGTATCTACATTGTCGAAAGATGTATCTAGAATTACGTAAAAAAGTGTATCTACGTTAAATTTTAATGTAACTGAGATTTTGTAAAAAAAAAAAAAAAGGTGTATCTGGCATATATTTTTGTGTATCTACTTCGTTCTCACCGTTTGCACCGAATGATCGTTCTCACCTGATCCTAAATCTATATATATATATATATATATATATATATATATATATATATATATATATATATATATATATATATTAGGATCACATGAGTCCACCCTATCTTTTTGAATCCGTGAGTCCATGATAAATATCACACGTTATATTAAATAATATCACAGCTTACAGTATCACACGTTATACTAAACAATATCACAGCTGGAAAAAAAAAACTTTTTCAAAAAAAAAAAATTGAAAAAAAAAATAGTGATATTGTTTTGTAATACAATATCACACGTTATGCTAAACAATATCACACGTTATACTAAACAATATCACATATTTCACGAAAAAAAATTTGTTAAAAAAAAATTTCGAAAAAAAAAAAAATTTGAAAAAAAAAATTCGTGATATTGTTTTTTAATACAATATCATAAGTTATGCTAAACAATATCACACGTTATACTAAACAATATCACAGCTTACACGAAAAAAAAAAAATTGTTAAAAAAAAAATTCGAAAAAAAAAATTGAAAAAAAAAAATTTTCGAAAAAAAAAAAAATTTCGAAAAAAAAAAAATTCGAAAAAAAAAAAAATCGAAAAAAAAAATTATTTTGAAAAAAAAATAATTTTGAAAAAAAAAAATTCGTGATATTGTTTTGTATAGTGCGTGATATTGTTTTATGGACTCATGGACTCAAATATTTAGGTGGACTCACCGGATCCCACCTCTATAGAATTAGGATCACATGAGTCCTACCTAATTATTTGAGTCCATGAGTCCATCTACAATATCACACATGAGTCATAACAATACTGCTTTATATCAAGCTATTAGTAAGGTTATTTTCGTCATTTCCTAAACTTGTTATATAAACCCTATTATCAGCTCAAACCTCACCATTTGAATTCATTTACTTTCTCTCTCTTCTCTCTCTCTTCCGCAATCACGCTTTTCATTCTTACGCCGTCAATTTTTCGCGCGTTGTCGTCTTCTTCGCTCTCGTTGTCATCTTCACCTGTGTTCATCATCATCCGTGATCGATTTCGGCGATTTTCTTCATCATTCGTCTCGCTTGCTCATTCTCATTGGCTTTTTCATCATCCGTCGTCTTCATCTCTTTTTTCCTCAATTTTAACATATTCAATGTCAGGTATTTGATCGTTTTTTGCTTCTTTTATTTTATGTTTTAATTTTTCATTCTGTTTTCTGTTTTATTGCATGATGTTTTATTGTTATTGTATCTTGATGAATTCGTTGTGTAATTACTGGTTTTTTTGTTATAATTGATGTTATAATTCATCAACATCAGTCACGGATTCATCAATTCGTGCTATTTTATGTATTAAAATCATGTCGATTATCTACTTTCTTCAACATGTAGTTTTTGCTATTTGATGTGTTCAAATTTATTCTCTGTTTTCTTCATCTTCTAATTGACGTATAAAAATGATGTACTAATTGTCTGTTTTGTTTATCATCAAGTTTATTTTGCATTCTTTGCTTGTGTTTACTTCAAGTTTTGATCGTTATTTAACATTTCCTTTGTATCACTTTTAATTCAAGAGAGTATCATAATTAATTTGAATAGTATCACATTTTATAGTTTTTGTTTGCCTGATTACTGCTCATTAGAATCAGTTTCCCTTTTACAATATCACATTGAGTCCTTTACAGTATCATAGAATGGAGTACATGACTCGTAACTACTTTTTGTGCATTAGTATCACATGTTATGCTTCAGAATATCACATTGAGTCCTTTACAAGATTATCATAAGTCTGCATGATACATGATCGTAATTACTCTCTTTGCATTAGTATCACATGTTATGCTTCAAAATATCACATTGAGTCTTTTACAGTATCATAGGCTGCGATACATGACTTGTAATCGGTTTCGTGCATTTGTATCACATGTTATGCTCGAATATCACATGTATTCCTTCAAAGTATCATAGGTGCAATACGGTTGCGTATTTATTTTATATTCATCAAGATATCACATTTTATGTTACACAATACCACATGCATTCCTTCACAATATCATAGTTTTGTTATAATCTAGTTATATTTGTTATATTTGTATCTTTGTTATGCTCGAATATCACATGTATTCTTTCACAGTATCATAGGCTGCAATACGGTTGCGTATTTATTTTATATTCATCAGTATCACATTTTATGTTACACATTATCACATGCATTCCTTCACAATATCATAGTTTTGTTATAATCTAGTTATATTTGTTATAATTTGTTTCACATGTTATGCTCCAGAATATCACATGTATTCCTTCACAGTATCATGGGCTGCAATACGGTTGCGTATTTATTTTATATTCATCAGTATCACATTTTATGTTGCACAATATCACATGCATTCCTTCACAATATCATAGTTTTGTTATAATCTAGTTATATTTGTTATAATTTGTTTATTCAACTTCTCTTGCTGTAGAAAATACTTTTGTTGTCCCTGTGGTACCTGTTCCTACTCCACAATGTATAGACGTTGATGAGGTGCATCTTTGGGAATCGTCTTTCTTTGATGGTGACCCTGGAGGTTCGAAGAGTGGGTCGAAATATTGCAACTGAATTTACACCTACAATAGGACAAACTTTTGCTACGTTAGACGAGGGTATACAGTTTTATGAGACTTATGCAATAGCATGTGGTTTTGAACCAAGGAAATCTTCAACGAAAAGGTTTCGTAGTAGTGGAGATATTAGGACAAAATTGATTGTGTGTCACCGGGAAGGATTTAGGGATTCTAAGCCGACAATATTACCCATTACTGGTGAGGAGGAGGAGCCAATGGTCAAGGCCTATAATCCGAAGAAGACTAAGGTTACTAGGATTGGTTGTAAAGCTAGGATTTTCTTTAAATTTGTTATTAAAGAAATTAACCAAGTTCAAGTGCCACTCTTTGTTGTTGATCAGTTTCATGCTGCCCATAACCACCGTCTTTCTCTACTCAAGTATAGAGAATTTCAAAAAAAATGTAGAAACCTTGCTTTGCAACATAAACAAACCATCGTTGATAATTGCAAGGTCAATATTGGCCCAACCTCTACTTTCAGGTCCGTCAAGGAATATGTTGATGGCTATGAAAATATTGGAGCTTCTTTGACCGAGTTTAAGAATTTTGGAAGGGAAATCAAGTGTTTTATAGGTCTTAAGGATGCTCAAATGTTTGTAGACCAGTTGGAAACCCTTCATGAAACCCAGGAAGGTTTTTATTATGCCTATGATATTGATCAGAATAAGTGTTTGTTTCGTGTCTTTTGGGCTGATGCAGCAGCACGTCGTAATTACGCTCTATACGGTGAGGCGGTGACTTTTGACCCAACCTATTCAACTAATAAGTACGACATGATCTTTGCTCCCTTTACTGGTGTTGATTATCACAAGAAGTCCGTCACTTTTGGCGCTACGCTTATGTCTAGGGAGAATGACCAGAATTTTAAATGGATTTTCACAAAATTCTTAGATTGTATGGGTGGGAAGGAACCCCATTGCTTTTTTACCGATCAATGTCCTGCTATGAAAATTGCAGTCCCCTGCTACTTTACGATTGCTGCCCACCACTATTGCATGTGGCATATTATGAAGAAATTACTCGAAAAGGTAGGCACGTGTGACTAAAGAGATCGACTTCGTCACTCGTCCGAATTCTCGTTGTTTGGGATTCAGACTTAGAGCCTTCTGACTTCGAAGAGAGGTGGTGTTCGTTGATCAGTGAGTTTCAATTGGAAGATAATGCATGGTTGCAATATCTGTTTTCCAAGCGGCAATGTTGGATTCCGGCGTATTATCGTGATATTCCTCTTGGTTGTCTTTTAAGAACAACGCAACGCTCTGAGAGCGAAAACAGCTTCTTTAAGCGGTTTGAGAATCCTCATGGCACACTTGTTGAGTTTTGGATGCGCTTTCAAAGTGTTATGGATCAGCAACGGTACACCCAAAAATCTCTTGACAGAGATAGTGATCACTCCCTACCTCAAACCAAAACCCTTCTTAGCCTTGAGGTTCATGCATCGACTGTTTATACACACGCTCTCTTTTATGAATTCCAACAGCAGTGCGTTGATTCTCTAAACTCATGTAGTCTTTGGTGATTCTTCAAGGGAGGGCAGTACAAGGTTCCTAGAAGTTGAAGATTCTATCTTCAATAAGACTTACACTGTCGCATTTAATCCTTCAACGTTTGATGCAACATGTTCATGCAGGATGTTTGAGAGGAAGGGATACATATGTAAACACATCATCTGGATTTTATCTGGTAAAGGGATCAAAAAGATACCTGATAAGTATCTTCTCAGTAGGTGGACAAAGAACACTAAAAAAATGCCCTTGTATGATGTTCACGGTCAATTGTTGGATGATTTTACTTCGTCGGATGTCACTAAGCTTTAGATTTCGACTGTCTGGTCTGAATTATACTCAACATTAACACTGCTCAAATCTCTGCCTGAAAATCACATAAATGAACTGACTTCATTACTGAAGACATTTAGACAAAATTTCAAGTCTGGTGCTGAAAAATTGACTAAACACCAAGAGTTGGAGATGCTCCTTGGGGTTAACTCTTCATCTGAGGTCCGTATACTACCTCCTGTTCAATCAAAAAACAAGGGTACTGGCAAGAGGTTGATGTCCAAGAAAGATCAGTCCGTTGCAAAGGCACAAAAGCCGAAAAGATTTTGCAATAATTGTAAACAAATGGCACATCATGATAAGCGGAATTGCCCTAATCCAGCTGTTGATACATCACAACACTCGTTTGATCATGAATCCGATGTAAGTAATTTGTCTTATAACTTTTATTATTTCACTTTTACGTGTGCTATACCACGATTCTTTGAAGTGTGACCACGATAAACAATATCACAGTCCATGCTAAAAAATATCACATTCCATGGTAAATAATATCAGTACCTTATTATTAAAAAATATCACTTATTTAAAAGGTGTCTACTTTGAAACAATATCACAATCATTTAAAAACAATATCACTTGTCACTGGCAACATTTATCAATTTTAAATCCCTATCTATTTTCAGAATCAACCAAACAATATCAACACGTGTATTCAAAAATATCACACTATGTACCCCAACAATATCAAACAAAAAAAGGATTTTTATATCCCTAGCCACTGTTGTTGTTCCTGAGGATTAATATCACAACAACTAAAACATAATATCATACAACCCTTGAAACAATATCACAGTTTTCCAGAAGTTGATCAAAAAGAAGTTATATTTTGTCAAACTTATTACTGACGTTATGTCACTGTGTTTTGTCTGTTTGTTTTGCAGATTTCTTCACTTGTTGATAGTGATTAAGGGCTTCTGCATGCTGAGGAAGTTTATTTTACATCATCAACTTTTCACAATCGACTTTTTATTGCTTATACTATACAATTTCTTTCTTGTATGTCATTCCAAATGGCATCATTTTTGTATTCTCTCCATTTTTTTCCCTTGTACGTCATTCCAAATGACATCAATTTTGTATTCTCTCCATTTTGGGTATCAATGTTATAAAAACCGCATAATTACTAATGTTGTTTTGTTGCCATTATTAAATACTATCCCACCTCATTTGAAGGTTTATCACACTTGATTCAAAAAAATATATCATCATAATAGCTAAACAATATCACAACATTACACTTGCTTGTATACGTATTTTATTATATTGTATTATATTGTAAAATACTACTAAGGAATATCACATTTCAAGTGAAACAATATCACCAGTATTCATAAATATTACCACTACAATTGGATGTTTTTAGGAAACAATATTACAAAAATATGATTAAAATATCACAGTACATACTAGACAATATCAACCAGTGAGTGCAATAATATCACAATTTTGTCTGCTGAATAATATCACAACTTATCCAACTAAAAAGGAATTTTCAATCCCTACCCCCTGATTTTATTTTAGATAATAAATACAACAATATCAACATGTTTACGGAACAATATCACACTGGGTACCAAAACAATATCAAAGAAAAAAGATTCAAACAACCTAGTCTGCTGTTATTATTTCTGAGAACTAATATCACAACAACTTAAGCAAAGTATCAAACAACTCCTGAAACAATATCACATGTATGTCCTTAATAATATCAACCATTGTACTTAATAATATCACAATGTGTACAAAAAAAGTTATCCAACTTAAAAGGGGATTTTAAATCCCTATCCGTTGATTTATTTTAGAGAATAAATACAACAATATCATCATGTTTACGGAACAATATCACACTGGGTACCAAAACAATATCAAAGAAAAAAGATTTTAACAACTTTGTCTGCTGTTATTATTACTGAGAACTAATATCACAACAACTTAAGCAAAGTATCACCCAACTCTTGAAACAATATCACAGTTTACTAAGAGTTGATCAAAAAAGTTATATTTCCTACCATTGTACCTAAAACAATATCACACAACTCCTGAAACAATATCACATGTCTGTCCTACCAGCATTACATTCCTAGTCCTACTTTTGTCCTCTTCCTCTACCTCTCCCTCTACCTCTATTATTAGGATTTGCAGTCGTCTTCAGTCGTTTGTACTGGATTGTGGGTGTTTCTGCATCATCTTCACCATCTTGTTTGGATTCAGGTAGCCTGTAAAAACAGAAATGGCATGTTATGGTTCTATGTGAAATTTTTACCTTTGTGTCTGTTGCAAATAAAAGCAGAAACGTAATGCTATGATTCTATATCAGAAATGTAAAAGTCGGGTTTTTGGTTTTTACCTTCTGATTGGAGATTTGCGAAGAATGGGTATTTCTGTGTTAATTGTTGGCATTCTAGTAGCATCCTCCTTGGCTTTTGTTTGAACATTGGGCTTCTCTTTTGGCGGACCTTCTGCCTTTGTTATTTCTTGTTCCACAGTTTTGTCCTTCTCAACAACATTATCCTTGGCTTTTATCTTATTGCCCTTGTCTTTTGCATCTTCGTTATTCTTCCTCTTTTCCTTCAATCTATTTAAAAGCTCTCCCTTTCCCGCTATAAATTCTTCAACTCTTGCAATCAGCGCTGTCCTCATGTCATTTATGTCAGCTAAAAGTAATGCCGCTGCTATTTCTAACCAGTAGTAGCGCCTATGCACTTTCGACTGCAACTCAGCTTCAAACAACTGCCCCTCATACCGAATCATGTGCATCATTAAGAAGTTTCCCGATTCAGTATTGTTTGCTTCCTTCTTTTGCCAATTGAAACTCGTGTTGACAACATCAAATTCTATTATTTCATGCGCTCTATCAACATTTTTTCCTGCTAGGAAATCACTCATGTGATAGACCTACAATAATTAGTCACACTATTAGTCATTATTTTGTCAAACAATCATATACATTTACTGTATACACTCAATCTATCCTAGCCAAAATATCAGACAATCATATGACATGTCACTAGGAAGAATATCATTAAATCATACCACCGAATCTGCAGCCTTGTATATTTCAGTCTGCTCCCAGTAGTCGTACTCTGTATTGTCTAACACTTCAATAGTCTCGGTTTTGAAATTTACACAAACACAGAAATAGTGTTCTTGCAACACCATCGGAATAAAAACCAAATCTGCTTCCATGTTACATGGAACTGTGTTACTTCTTATGAATTTGTCCCATTCTTCGAATATGTTTTCCCTGTTCGCTTCTTTGCCTTCAGTAACTTCTACTATTGATTGCTGTAGTGTATATATATATGTATATATATAAGTTAACAAATCCTTTACATTTAAGAGTTACTACATTTTAATCAAAACGTGAATATGTGTAAACAATATCACTTTTATGTGTGCTATATCACAGTTCCTGAAATGTGACCCTGATAAACAATATCACAGTCCATGCCAAAAAAATATCACAGTCCATAGTAAATAAAATCAGTATCCTTGTGAACCAATATCAGAACATTATACTTGATTGTAGACAATATCATCCCAGTACTAAAAAATATCACTTATTTTAAAGGTGTCTACTTTGAAACAATATCACAATCATTTAAAAACAATATCACTTGTCAGTGGCAACATTTATAAATTTTAAATCCCTCTAATTTCAGAATCAATTAAACAATATCAATTTGTGTATGCAATAATATCACACTATGTACCCCAACAACATCACATTTTAAATAAGTGATATTTTTAATCAAAGCGTGAATATGTATAAATCAAAACAGAATGTCAGCTTTCCATGTGTCGAATTCCAAAAAACAATAAACTTGTTTCACAGGGTTCTGTATGCTCAATGTGATTCAGAATTAGTGACCAACATTCAATCACATTGTTGTTGACATGTACACTTGGAAGCAACGACAATATATCTTGTCTTGCAAGGTATTGATCATCACTGAACTTGGCAACAACCTCACTGCTCAAAACATTAACACCAATGTTCAAAAATTGTCACATTAACTGTGACAGTGATAACCAATATCAAAATTAAACAATATCACATATTTAAAAGGTGATCCTGATAAACAATATCATAGTCCATGCTAAAAAATATCACAGTCCATGCTAAATAATATCAGTACCTTTCTGAACCACTATCGGAACATCATACTTGATCGTAGACAAAATCATCCCAATACTAAAAAATATCACTTATTTAAAAGTTGTCTAATTTGAAACAATATCACAATCATTTAAAAAAAATATCACATATCACTGGGAACATTTACAAATTTAAAAGCCCTACTTATTTTTCAGAATCAATTTAACAATATCAACCTGTGTATGTAACAATATCACACTATGTACCACAACAATATCAAAATTAAGTGAACAACAATCAGAACAATATCTTTCTTTGTGTGACACTTGATTATATACAATATCAGGCTTTTATACCAGTTTCTACTCTAAAACAATATCAAACCCATTAACGTACAATATCACATGACACTAGCAACAATATCACCTTTTGTAGTTCTTTTGTCAAACTTAGATATCATTGCAAATATTATCAGACCATTAATAAAAAAAGTTGCACAAAGATATATGTTTTAAAGAACCATACTCTAATGGGAGAATGTGGTCGTCCAATAGGCAGTAGTCAATCACTTCTTTCATCGTAGTCTACATGTTTGCACACAGCGACTTGTTTGCCTTCATAAATCTTGAGACGAACTCCAATTTAGGATCAGCCACACCACAATTGAACGTGCATCCAAGGCCATCTGATTTCCCCCTTTTACCGCTGCCAACGACACTGGCAGAACCATCTTCTACAGTAGCTAGAAACATTTTATATTACAGTATTTAATATATATTTTGTATTTATAATAATAAAAAAAAATTAGGACTTTACAATGTAGAAGTCAGTGTTTAAAATATAACCTTTTATTTTTGACAGTGGCGTCTGAACTTTGTTTTTCCCACCTTTTTCTCTCTTGCTTTGTTTTTTTCCTCTTTGTCTTTTTGCCAGCAATTTAGGCAACAGTATACCTTTTGTGGCATTAAAGGTTGTAACTCTCTTCCAGACTTTACTCCTATCTTTATTCAAATCACTCAATACGAGCGTTGCTGCAATCTCTCCCCTGTATAACTGCCTCATCTTTGCATCGCTTAGTTCACAATCAAAAGGCTCACCAACAAAGAACATCATGTGAAACATCATGAATAGGCCACAGTCCAGGTTCAACACTTTCGATTGCCAATGAAACTTCACATTATTCATTTCGTAGTCCTTCACCTTTAGCCCACTTTCAGTACCTTTCGTGTTGAGGTATTCACCATAAAGAGTCCCTTGTATATGATTAATGTAAACAACTTTTCGATTTCAAGCTTATCGAACAAAACCATTATCCCATTAGTTCTTTGTTTTCAATATTTGTACTTACAGCCATATGAGCCATGTGTACGTGCTCCTCGTCTTGGAATTCATCATACTCTCTGTTATCCAAATAGAACATTTTCTGCCTCTTCAAGTCAACACAGATACAGACGTAGTACTCTTCATAGACCAAAGGTATGAAAACCTTTAGATGAAACAATAATATTAGGAAACAATATTACAAAAATATGAATAAAAATATCACAGTACATACTAGACAATATCATTCTTAATAATATTTTTTGTCCCTCTGAAGTTTTTTTGGTATGTTGTAAAATAATATCAACCAGTGTACTCAATAATATCAGAGTCTGTACCAAAACAATATCAAAGATAAAAGACTTTTAAATCCATATACCACTGTTGTTATTTTTTAGAAGCTATAAAACAATGTTAACCATTGTACATAATAATATCACACTGTTAAATATTAGAAAAAAAAAAAGTGATTCATTTTCATTTTTGGGAGACAATATCACAATTAAGAAGTAACAATATCACACAATATTATGCACAATATCACAGTTGAATTTAAGAATTGTTTTTAAGAACAATATCAACAGTAACTACTAACAATATCATACATTATACATAACAATATCACTGATAAAAGTAGAAATGTCTTACCATATCTGAATTCAAATTCAGTGGCTCCTTAAAAAGAGCCGACCACGTGTCCCAATGTGTCATATCTTTGTTTGCTTAAGTTTTGCCAATTCATCAATATTATCTTCATCGAATTTTAAGATTTTTTCTATATCACCTTGTTCTTCATAAGGGCATCTTATTAGTCTCCATAAAACACATTCTACAATACCTAATTTAAAAGATGATAAATGTGTGTGTGTTTCCATACCGAGTGGGCAATGCCATAGAAAATTCTTGTCAATTTGTCGTTTCCCGTTTGAGCAATTTGGAACTCATTGAGCAATATTGCCCATGCTTCAATTACCACTGCTTCTATCTTCGTGTTAGGCAACAAAGACTCAATATCTTCCCTTTGTATACAATGGTAAGTTCCAAAGTTGCAGACAATTTCTCTATTCCATGTTGCAAAAATATTAGCATATTAGTTATTTTTTAAAAGTACTAATATGGTGCAAATTAAGTCATGTCTTACATTTAAAAAATTGTTTAAAGAGTGACTTACAACTTGCTGAATGTATGGTCTGTAAGGAAGCAATAATCCATGACGTCCTTTCGATTCTTCAAGACAGATTCAAATAAATTGCTGCTCCTGAACATTGATTCTGATACAAGCATATCATCTTTGACTGGCAAACCACATTGAAAAGTACACCGCAAATTGTGAGGTACCTTATCGGTTGAAGCAGGTACTCTGTCTGAGTGCAACAAATATTCACTGATATTTCCCTTCCCTGCTGTATCTAAACCAGCATTTGTTACAATTTCTTTTAATTTAGTCACCACATTACTATCGTCATTCATTTTATCAACCACAAGTTCTGTTTCAACAGGCTCCTTATCAACCACAACATCTTTTTCAACTCCCTTCCCCGAATTGAACCGATTAATGCCTCGTCCAATTGAGTCGCCACTTGAGAACCTCATTGGCCTTCTCTTTTCTCGCCTCTTTTTCAACACAATCTTTGATATGTTGTATCATGATTAACGTCTTCATTTGTTTTGTCTTCAACAGGCTGTGTTACTCCAAAATCAACATTTGGAAGAACCTCCTCCAATTGAGTCACCACAATGTGTACAAAAAAAGTTATCCAACTTAAAAGGGAATTTTAAATCCCTATCCGTTGATTTATTTTAGAGAATAAATACAACAATATCATCATGTTTACGGAACAATATCACACTGGGTACCAAAACAATATCAAAGAAAAAGATTTTAACAACTTTTTGTCATTGTTATTATTATTACTGAGAACTAATATCACAACAACTTAAGCAAAGTATCACCCAACTCCGGAAACAATATCACAATTTACTAAGAGTTGATAAAAAAAAAGTTATATTTCCTACCATTGTACCTAAAACAATATCATACAACTCCTGAAACAATATCACATGTCTGTCCTACCAGCATTACATTCCTAGTCCTACTTTTGTCCTCTTCCTCTACCTCTCCCCCTACCTCTATTATTAGGATTTGCGATCGTCTTGATCGTTTGTCTTGGATTGTGGGTGTTTCGCATCATCTTCACCATCTTGTTTGGATTCGGGTAGCCTTTGTAAAACAGAAATGGCATGTTATGGTTCTATGTGAAATTTTTACCTTTGTGTCTGTTGCAAATAAAAGCAGAAACGTAATGCTATGATTCTATATCAGAAATGTAAAAGTCGGGTTTTTGGTTTTACCTTCGATTGGAGATTTGCGAAGAATGGGTATTTCGTGTTAATTGTTGGCATTCTAGTAGCATCCTCCTTGGCTTTTGTTTGAACATTGGGCTTCTCTTTTGGGGGACCTTCTGCCTTTGTTATTTCTGTTCCACGTTTTGTCCTTCTCAACAACATTATCCTTGGCTTTTATCTTATTGCCCTTGTCTTTTGCATCTTCGTTATTCTTCCTCTTTTCCTTCAATCTATTTAAAAGCTCTCCCTTTTCCATTGTAAATTCTTCAACTCTTCCAATCAGTTGTCCTCATGTCATTTATGTCACTAAAAGTAATGCCATTGCTATTTCTAACCGATAGTAGCGCCTATGCACTTTCGATCGCAACTCGACTTCAAACAATCGCCCCTCATACCGAATCATGTGCATCATTAAGAAGTTTCCCGATTCAGTATTGTTTGCTTCCTTCTTTTGCCAATTGAAACTCGTGTTGACAACATCAAATTCTATTATTTCATGCGCTCTATCAACATTTTTCCCTGCTAGGAAATCACTCATGTGATAGGCCTACAATAATTAGTCACACTATTAGGCATTATTTTGTCAAACAATCATATGCATTTACTGTATACACTCAATCTATCCTAGCCAAAATATCAGACAATCATATGACATGTCACTAGGAAGAATATCATTAAATCATACCATCGAATCTGCAACCTTGTATATTTCAGTCTGCTCCCAGTTGTCGTACTCTGTATTGTCTAACAGTTCAATCGTCTCGGTTATGAAATTTACACAAACACATAAATAGTGTTCTTGCAACACCATCGGAATAAAAACCAAATCTGCTTCCATGTTACATGGAACTGTGTTACTTCTTATGAATTTGTCCCATTCTTCGAATATCTTTTCCCTGTTCGCTTCTTTGCCTTCAGTAACTTCTACTATCGATTCTTGTAGTGTATATATATATATATGTATATATATAAGTTAACAAATCCTTTACATTTAAGAGTTACTACATTTTAATCAAAACGTGAATATGTGTAAACAATATCACTTTTATGTGTGCTATATCACAGTTCCTGAAATGTGACCCTGATAAACAATATCACAGTCCATGCCAAAAAATATCACAATCCGTAGTAAATAATATCAGTATCCGTGTGAACCAATATCAGAACATTATACTTGATTGTAGACAATATCATCCCGGTACTAAAAAATATCACTTATTTAAAGGTGTCTACTTTGAAACAATATCACAATCATTTAAAAACAATATCACTTGTCAGTGGCAACATTTATAAATTTTAAATCCCTCTAATTTCAGAATCAATTAAACAATATCAATTTGTGTATGCAATAATATCACACTATGTACCCCAACAACATCACATTTTAAATAAGTGATATTTTTAATCAAAGCGTGAATATGTATAAATCAAAACAGAATGTCAGCTTACCATGTGTCGAATTCCAAAAAACAATAAACTTGTTTCACAGGGTTCTGTGTGCTCAATGTGATTCAGAATTAGTGATCAACATTCAATCACATTGTTGTTGACATGTACACTTGGAAGCAAGGACAATATATCCTGTCTTGCAAGGTATTGATCATCACTGAACTTGGCAACAACCTCACTGCTCAAAACATTAACACTAATGTTCAAAAATTGTCACATTAACTGTGACAGTGATAACCAATATCAAAATTAAACAATATCACATATTTAAAAGGTGATCCTGATAAACAATATCACAGTCCATGCTAAAAAATATCACAGTCCATGCTAAATAATATCAGTACCTTTCTGAACCACTATCAGAACATCATACTTGATCGTAGACAAAATCATCCCAATACTAAAAAATATCACTTATTTAAAAGTTGTCTAATTTGAAACAATATCACAATCATTTAAAAAAAATATCACATATCACTGGGAACATTTATAAATTTAAAAGCCCTACTTATTTTTCAGAATCAATTTAACAATATCAACCTGTGTATGTAACAATATCACACTATGTACCACAACAATATCAAAATTAAGTGAACAACAATCAGAACAATATCTTTCTTTGTGTGACACTTGATTATATACAATATCAGGCTTTTATACCAGTTTCTACTCTAAAACAATATCAAACCCATTAACGTACCATATCACATGACACTAGCGACAATATCACCTTTTGTAGTTCTTTTGTCAAACTTAGATATCATTGCAAATATTATCAGACCATTAATAAAAAAGTTGCACAAAGATATATGTTTTAAAGAACCATACTCTAATGGGAGAATGTGGTCGTCCAATAGGCAGTAGTCAATCACTTCTTTCCTCGTAGTCAACATGTTTGCACACAGCGACTTGTTTGCCTTTATAAATCTTGAGACGAACTCCAATTTAGGATTAGCCACACCACAGTTCAACGTGCATCCAAGGCCATCTGATTTCCCCTTTTACCGCTGCCAACGACACTGGCAGAACCATCTTCTACAGTAGCTAGAAACATTTTATATTACAGTATTAATATATATTTTGTATTTATAATAATAAAAAAAATTAGGACTTTACAATGTAGAAGTCAGTGTTTTAAAATATAACCTTTTATTTTTGACAGTGGCGTCTGAACTTTGTTTTTCCCACCTTTTTCTCTCTTGCTTTGTTGTTTTCCTCTTTGTCTTTTTGCCAGCAATTTAGGAAACAGTATACCTTTTGTGGCATTAAAGGTTATAACTCTCTTCCAGACTTTACTCCTATTTTTATTCAAATCACTCAATACGAGCGTTGCTGCAATCTCTCCCCTGTATAACTGCCTCATCTTTGCATCGCTTAGTTCACAATCAAAAGGCTCACCAACAAAGAACATCATGTGAAACATCATGAATAGGCCACAGTCCAGGTTCAACTCTTTTGATTGCCAATGAAACTTCACATTATTCATTTCGTAGTACTTCAACTTTAGCCCACTTTCAGTACCTTTCGTGTTGAGGTATTCACCATAAAGAGTCCCCTGTATATGATTAATGTAAACAACTTTTCAATTTCAAGCTTATCGAACAAAACCATTATCCCATTAGTTCTTTGTTTTCAATATTTGTACTTACAGCCATATGAGCCATGTGTACGTGCTCCTCGTCTTGGAATTCATCATACTCTCTGTTGTCCAAAGAGAACATTTTCTGCCTCTTCAAGTCAACACAGATACAGACGTAGTGCTCTTCATAGACCAAAGGTATGAAAACCTTTAGATGAAACAATAATATTAGGAAACAATATTACAAAAATATGAATAAAAATATCACAGTACATACTAGACAATATCATTCTTAATAATATTTTTTGTCCCTCTGAAGTTTTTTTGGTATGTTGTAAAATAATCTCAACCAGTGTACTCAATAATATCAGAGTCTGTACCAAAACAATATCAAAGATAAAAGACTTTTAAATCCATATACCACTGTTGTTATTTTTTAGAAGCTATAAAACAATGTCAACCATTGTACATAATAATATCATTTGTTAAATATTAGAAAAAAAAAGTGATTCATTTTCATTTTTGGGAGACAATATCACAATTAAGAAGTAACAATATCACACAATATTATGCACAATATCACAGTTGAATTTAAGAATTGTTTTTAAGAACAATATCAACAGTAACTACTAACAATATCATACATTATACATAACAATATCACTGATAAAAGTAGAAATGTCTTACCATATCTGAATTCAAATTCAGTGGCTCCTTAAAAAGAGCTGACCACGTGTCCCATGTGTCATATACTGTTTGCTTAAGTTTTGCCAATTCATCAATATTATCTTCATCGAATTTTAAGATTTTTTCTATATCACCCTGTTCTTCATAAGGGCATCTTATTAGTCTCCATAAAACACATTCTACAATACCTAATTTAAAAGATGATAAATGTGTGTGTGTTTCCATACCGAGTGGGCAATGCCATAGAAAATTCTTGTCAATTTGTCGTTTCCCTTTTGAGCAATTTGGAACTCATTGAGCAATATTGCCCATGCTTCAATTATCACTGCTTCTATCTTCGTGTTAGGCAACAAAGACTCAATATCTTCCCTTTGTATACAATGGTAAGTTCCAAAGTTGCAGACAATTTCTCTATCCATGTTGCAAAAATATTAGCATATTAGTTATTTTTTAAAAGTACTAATATGGTGCAAATTAAGTCATGTCTTACATTTAAAAAATTGTTTAAAGAGTGACTTACAACTTGCTGAATGTATGGTCTGTAAGGAAGCAATAATCCATGACGTCCTTTCGATTCTTCAAGACAGGTTCAAATAAATTGTCGCTCCGAACATTGATTCTCGATACAAGCATATCATCTTTGACTGGCAAACCACATTGAAAAGTACACCCCAAATTGTGAGGTACCATATCGGTTGAAGCGGTACTCTGTCGAGTGCAACAAATATTCACTCGATATTTCCTTTCCTCTTTGTATCTAAACCAAAGCATTTGTTACAATTTCTTTTAATGTAGTCACCACATTACTATCGTCATTCATTTTATCAACCACAAGTTCTGTTTCAACAGGCTCCTTATCAACCACAACATCTTTTTCAACTCCCTTCCTTGAATTGAACTGATTAACAGCCTCGTCCAATTGAGTCGCCACTTCGGGAACCTCATTGGCCTTCTCTTTCTCTGCCTCTTTTTCAACACAATGTTGATATGTTGTATCATGATTAACGTCTTCATTTGTTTTGTCTTCAACAGGCTGTGTTACTCCAAAATCAACATTTGGAAGAACCTCCTCCAATTGAGTCACCACATTTGTAACCTGATTGTCCTTCTCCTTCTCTGCTTTTTTCCCTATAGCAATATCAACCTCCTTATTGATAACCTCATCTTCAACATCCTCGTTATTTTTTCCAGCCTCTCTATCAATGTCCTCCTGATTTGTTGAACCATTATTACCCACCTCATTGTGTCCCTCTTGGACAGTCTTCATAACTCCCAAACCTTCATTTGTCTCCAAATTAATGTTTTCATTCAACTGAGTCAACACATTTGTCTCTTCATTAATGGTTTCATTATCTGTTTCCGTGCTGGCTCTAGGAGTTGTAACACGATTCATATCCTCACTTGCCCTTCCTCCTCCTAAAACAATATTGTCTACTATATCATTCAAATTTGAATACATATCATAATCCTCATCATCTTTTTTTTCATCATCAGCACTATTCAAGTTTGTAATATCAATAATTTCTTCACCTTCTTCCTCGTGATCACCGCTTTGATTTGAAGATCTTGATCCAGTACATCCTCCATATTTTTTGTTCAATTCGCGTCTTGAATTTTTAACATGTCAGTCAATACATCAAACGAGGGAAGCCCTTCTCTTGCTTTTGCCCTTTCATAAGACCTTGCTATCAACCCATCCATAAAGGCATGATATCCAATATCTTTCATGAAAGGCAAAGTTTGTGTATTGGGAGTATCTTGTTCTTGCTTCTCTGATGTATCACAATTATCGGTGTTTTTTTCTTCATGACTTCTTTTTCAGTTTCAACATCTTTAGTACAGTCTTTTGTGGCAGCAGGTTGGGTAGAGATAGTTCTTTCATCTATTGAATTGCTGGGTTTCGTCTTGATGAACTTCTTCATGTTATGTACAAATCTTGAAAAGAACAACTCATTGTCCCTCTTTATATGCAGATAAGCTTCATGAGCACTATGCCAAATGACATAATAAAAATATTAAACAAGAGTATTAAATATTTAATCACAGCAATATCATAATTTATTGAAAAAATATCACCATTATTCTTTAATAATATCACAACATTACACTTGCTTGTAGACGTTACCTATTTGTGTGATATTGTTTTACAATATCACACTTCATGTGACACAATATCACTCTATTTGTCTTACTGTGAATCAATATCATAAGCATTACAATTGGTTGCTATTATGAAACAATATCACAAATAGCCACTATAAATATCACAGTTCGTAATGAACAATATCACAGTTTGATAAAATATCATTATCATTAACAAAATTTATTCTCCCTGGCAGTTTTTAAATAATGGTAAAACAATATCAACTTGGGTAAACAAAAGTATCACAATGTGTTCAAAACAATATCAAAGTAAGAAGAAAAGGAATAGATGTAACTGTAAGGACAACAAAAAGACATTAGTACTTACATCCATTGCTCTTGCTTTGATTTCTTTATCAGTTTCAACTCCTTTAGGCAACTTAATCATGATGTAGCCCTCTTTTGCTTCAGGTTCAGCTTTATCATCATCTTTCTCAGAGGTTTGTGTAAGTCTCATCTCCGGTTCTTCTGAAAAATTAATCATCTCTTGTTAGCCACTGAAAATTTATCTTTATCAAAGATTCAAAGAAACATACTGTAACAGCTTGAGTACTTAATGATAAATATACATAGGAATGTTGTATTTTCTCCTGACCTTGAAGTGATAAACAGATTGGGTACTCAATTTTCGAAATTGGTGCATTCCCCAATATTGCTGTTTGTTTCTCATCTTCAACTCTTGATGTCAGAGTCAGATCATCCCAATGTTGGATTAGCGGTAGAGTGTATTTCATAGCCTTGCCCTTAAAATTGAACCTATGGAAGTAGGCTAGCATAATCACTAGTAGGCAACCGGTGATATTCGACTTCTTTTTTTCTTTCCATCCCTTAATACTAGCAGTCATCTCTTCAAAGACATAATCACACCAATCATAGTCTCTAATTTTAGTCACATCCCCAACAGACTTAACAAGTTTTAAATCTAGGGTTTTATTTGTATTGGGCGCTAGGAAAATGGACATGCTATACAGAACAAACATTCTCTTAAACTCATCACCAGCCTCAGTACACGCCATCAATCTATCATGCACATCCTTCACATTAATTGGAGCAGAAGTACCTTTCACACCAAACTTCAGCCTCCAATCATTTTTCATTTTGTTGTCAATCAGAGTAGTGGCATTCCCCCTTTTTGTGGTGGTTACTTTATCACCTGTCCTAGGTAGTAGAAACATGTCATGGACATCATGCTTTGATAGTAGAAAATCCAACTTTTTTGTTCTAAACATATTGCTAGAACAGTCATATGCTTTCAAGACCCGATTCAGGATTCCATGTGGTAGTTGAGTTACCTTTAACTTTAACAAACCTCCAAATCCAATATCCATTATAGCCTTCTGTTGTTCTTCATTTAAGTTCTTAACCAACTCAACCAACTTTTTTGGCCTGCACTTAGTCTGAAATTCTGTTCCCTTCTTTTTGTGTACCTTAGGCTGCTCAACTTCTTGAATTGCGACTTCTTTGTTGGCGTTTTGTTCTACCAGCTCCATAGTATTTTTTTCTTTGTTATTCTTTGTTTTCCTACGTTTATACTTCTTTAATGTTGTTTCTTCAACATTATGAATTGCTGCTATTGGCCTCTTTTCGCCAATGGTTATGTTAGGTTCATCTGTAACTGCTAGTTCCATTTTCTTGCTAGTAACTATCTGCATTTAAAATTTTATTAGTATCACATTCTGTGCTTAATAGTATTAGATCATATAAACAACAATATCACGTTACAGTATAGTATCACTACCAATTCTTAACAGTGTCACACCTTATGCTTAACAGTATCACTGGTTAAAGAAATGTTTCTCAATTGACCTAAACTATCAAATTTAAATAGTATCACTACCTACTCTTAATAGTATCACACTTAATAGTATCAACAGAAAACGAGACATTCCTCATTAAAAAGTCCAAATTTACTGGTTAACACTAGATTTCACATTGAACAATAGCTAACCCTATTTTTCGCGATTGAAACAAACAAAACAACTAATAATCATCTACAACTAATAATCATCTACAACTATCAAATTTAAATAGTATCACTACCTACTCTTAATAGTATCAACAGAAAACGAGACATTCCTCATTAACAAGTCCAAATTTACTGGTTAACACTAAATTTCACATTGAACAATAGCTAACCCTATTTTTCGCGATTGAAACAAACAAAACAACTAATAATCATCTACAACTACAATCGATCATAGTTTTTTGTTCAATGTATCCATGTTATCAACAAAATACTGTTTAAACTCATTAACAACTAAGACACTGTATAAATTTACAACAACAACTTGAAAGTAAGCGTTTAAACTCATTAACAAGTCGAAAATTAGTGCTTTAATGCTATTTTTATCATATAATTGAACTCAATTACAGTAATTAAGAACAAAATCAATATGTACAATCAAATTAAAACTGCAAAAGATGAACAAAAATCGCAAAAATGTAATAGAAACTGATTAGAGCGTACCTCGACGATTTTTCAACCTAATTTTGAAATTCAACTGATATTATGCAAAGGATTGAACGACTGAATCTATATTATTGAAATTAAGTTGATATCGTCTTTGAATTTTTAGGTTTTTGCGGATTTTCAGTGAGATTTTTGAGGGAGTATTTGTTTTTGTGTGATTTTTAGAGAGAGAAACAGTTTTAAAAAAAGTGAACGGTTTTGTTTTCTTTTAGAAGTTTAAGCGCCATTTTCCTGTCAATATGTAGCGTGATATTCTTTTGCCTTACGCGTGATATTGTGGATGGACTCATGGACTCAAATATTTAGGTGGACTCAGGATCCCCGCTCTATATATATATACATATATATATATAGGCAAGATCCGGTGAGTCCACCTAAATATTTGAGTCCCGTGAGTCCACTTATGTATCATAGCCTATACACAAGAATATCAAACACTACACGAAACATTATCACTGCTTATACTGAACAATATCACGCAAAATATACAACGAAAACAGTAAAAAGAAGGCTTAAAACTATAGTCAGTGACACTAATCGTCGACGGCAACCACCCAAGGCCCACCACCACCCCTTCACCTCCCCAACAACCACCACCCACGACCCACCACCACACGTTCACCACCACAACAACCACCACCACGGCACACAAGTCCGTCTCACGACCATCGCTACCACCCCTCACTAACATACAATCAACGATCCTTCTTCCATTAACATCCATCAAAGAACAACGCCGCCGCTGTTAAATTAGGGGTCTCATCGCCGGCGATGAAGGAAATAGGCGAATATAAAGAAGAGAACAAGAGAGGAAAAAATATAAAAGAAGTAATATGTAATAACTCCGACGAACACGCCGCCAAAATTAACTCACCGGCGAGAAAGTGCGTGAGGATGATGGTATTTGTTGGAGCTCCGACCCTAGCACTGATGGGTGTAAGAAAAAGTATGAGAAAAGAAGTTAATAACAGAGGGCGAATCTGGTTCAGCAAGAGTGATATTGTTTAATATGACGCGTGATATTGTTTAGTATAACTTATGATATTGTTTCGATGGACTCACGAGACTCAAAAAGATAGGGTGGACTCATGTGATCCTATATATATATATATATATATATATATATATATATATATATATATATATATATATATATATAGGATCACATGAGTCCACCCTATCTTTTTGAGTCCGTGAGTCCACTTATGTATCACACACTCTATACAAAAATATCACGATTTTTTTTATGAGTAAAAAAAAAATATTAATTTTTTTTTTTTTTTTTAAAAAAAAAAAATCAAAGCTGTGATATTTTTTAGTATCACCTGTGATATTGTATCTAGTCTGTGAGTCTAGTAAAGGAGTATCACAAGTTATATAAAACAATATCACACCTTACGATAAACAATACCACTGATTGTACTAAACAATATCACGGGTTATACTATAAAATATCACACCACTGAACCTGATCTTCACTGTCGCGACAACCATTCTCTGAAACAACGGTTTCACCAAAATGGCAACTCTTCTTCAATTCTCCCCCCTCCACGCCCGCTTCTGCCACCATCTTCGCTCTCCACGATACGCCTTTCCAACATCTTCGCTAAAGCAAGGCCTATGTAATTGGTACTGAGCAATAACCGATATAAGCTTGATTAGTTGATTTAAAATCAGGATTTAGTTGCAATTAAGATCACATACCCGTGTTTGACGCTAGTAAGAACATTTCATACAACTAGCTAATTGAGCTCAATACAAAGGGACAGACACAAGTCAGATACAAAGTTATTAATGGGTTTCTATTGACATACTCTGTATCTCAGTTACAGACTTACAGTGGCTTTTTTCAGCACCATCATGATGTTATATGATTCAGGCTCGAAGTTATTTAATGTTTCAATCACAAAGTAACAGTCGCAATTCATGATAGCATGCAATTTCGAGATGGCACATACAATGACACGAGTTATTACAGACTATCGTTTATGAGTCGGTCATATAATGTCCAACACTCTACTACTAGTTGTATTTGCCCTACATGAGTCAGTTATCAACTATTTTGTACAACATTTTGATATTAGGAGATATCGTTAATTAAGTTAATGAGACCATGATCCTAGGAAATAATAGCAAGATATGGGTAAGTGAAGTACCTGGCTAAATCCGAGAGGATGTTACTCACCACCAAGCTGTAAGCTACCACTAACAAACACGATAATACCCCCGGTAACTCCAGAAGGTTCTTAATGAATCGGATTTGGATTTCGGTGACTGTTCTAGCACCAATTAGAATAGGTTTTGTCTCCGGTGATTGTCGATTGGTGATGAACGGTGTCACGGGCAGCCATGAAGAAGGTGTTGATGGAGGACAAAAAATCATGATATTCATGTGTACAAGGTGTGATACATAAGTGGACTCATGGACTCAAAAATATAGGTGGACTCACCGGATCTTGCCTCTCTCTCTCTCTCTCTCTCTCTCTCTATATATATATATATATATATATATATATATATATATATATATATATATATATATATATATATATATATATATATATATATATATATCTAAGATCCGGTGAGAACGATCACTCGGTGAGAACGGTGAGAACAATAGAATAATACAAGATGGACTGCCCAGATTTCAATAGAAAAAGCCCAACCAGAGTCTCTCTCTCGTGTCATTTCCACTCAGCACAAACACCAAATACTCATCTAGTCATCTGTCATCTTTAAGCTTTTCCCAGAAACTTACATCATACCCATCCACCACCACCCATCGCCCGTCGTCGCCGCCGTCGTGATTCACTAGAAACTTCACGGAACAATCAGTGAGCATCACCCATCGCCGACGTAACTTGACATATTAACGATAAAGCCAGCCACACATCGATGACGACCACTATCGTCATTTAGCCCAGAAGTTGCGTTGCTCATTAGCCATCATTTGCGACCTAGTGATGTCTGATGTAGAGCCTCCGACAACCACCATCAACATCTATGCAATGTATCTACATTAAGTTTTGATGTATCTACCCACTACATTAATGTATCTTGACAGAGATGCACAAAATTAGTTATTAGGTACAACAAAATTGATCTGAGATACATCGATACATAAACTAGATAAACTAATTTCATTTGGCTCCGACATTGATGAATCTGATCATGGTGAAGGAGAAAGCCAAGATGTTGACGGGGAGGTGATCTCTTGGGGGTATGACGTAGTCCGACGCCGCCAATTGTCGTCAATTGGATTGTCGACTGTGATGGTGCTAGTGAAATGTTATTGCGTCCAGTGAGGTTATTGCCGGATCTCCGGCATCAGGAGAGTGTAGTTCTCTGATTTCGGCAAGTCACAACCAAATAATCTTCTCCAAATTCATCTCTCACCTCAAACCTTAACAACCCCTCAAATTCCCAAATCACCTGCCTTCGTCACCCTGTCAACTGCGTTGTCACCGCCGACAATCACCAGCATCTCCGACCAATCCGCCGTGGAGCTCTCTGATTTCAGCACAACTCCATAAACACCATTCAACAATCGAACCTCATCGGCGTGATGCTTAAACGGCAACAGAACTGATTAATCTACACTAAGTTTTTTGAAGTATCTACACTAATCTTTGATGTATCTAATCACTATTTTAATGTATCTTAGCTTAGATACACAAAATTATTTATTAGGTACATCAAAATTGCCCCGAGATACATTAAAATATAAACCACATACACTAATTTCGTATAACTTCAGCAGTGTTACAGTGATGAATTTGATAATGGTGAGTGACGGAGAAAGCAGAGGCCGACGATGTTGCCGCTTTTGTTTGGTATGATAATACAGATCTTGTTGGTTTTGTTGATGTTGATGTCATTAACTTTTTCGCCTCGGGTGAAGTTTCCTTCTTTCTTAGATTTTAGTGAAATCTGAAACGGGTAGCTAGAATTTTCTTCTAGGTATTGAAATTGAAGTTTTTTTGGAATGTTATTGTGATGAAAATTGGGAAAAAAAAGTTGTTAATGAGACAAATTAATGTGTCATCGATAATTAAGAGATAAACATAGGAGGGGAGAATTGGATGAATTTGCAATCAGGTTTGCAGGTGTCAGATTCATCACTGGACGAGGACAAATAAGAAGTTAAATTGAATTTGTCTTATTTAATTAAAAATAGGAGTTGCATCAGTCGAGAAGGGGCTTCAATGCTTGATTTATTTAATTACGAAGTTTTATTTAAAAACACAATATCAGCCGTTCATTCCCTCTTATCCAAGGGAGGAAAGTCGTTCTCACCGTTCTCACCGAGTGTTCGTTCTCACCGGATCTTGACTCTATATATATATATATATATATATATATATATATATATATATATATATATATATATATATATATATATATATATATATATATATATATATATACCCCCTCCAATTTCCTATTATCTTCCCTCTTTCCTTTTTCACACAAGTTTGATTATCTTCCCTCTTTCCTTTTTTGGTAAGTTTCATTCATTTTTTATTAATTTCTCTCTCCTAAAAAATCAACAACTCTCATTACTTTATCTATTCTTTATTCATTATTCATTCTTTATTATTTTCTCTCCCCTATAAATCATAACTTATAATACTTTATTCTACTTTATTCCTTCTTTCTTCCCCTTTCTTAATTTTTGTGTCCAAAAGAAAGGGGAAGATAAAAGAAAATTCGAGGAGTATATATATATATATATATATATATATATATATATATATATATATATATATATATATATATATATATATATATATATAGGCAAGATCCGGTGAGTTTGCCACTTTTCGTGAGTTACACCCGCATGTATAAACAATTGATGTAACAAATATACATGCTCACACAAAACAATCTGTCGCACTTCCTCTCTACTTTTTTCTCCTTTCTCTCTCTTTACAAACAAAAAAACATCAAAAAAATTCAATCAAAATCTTCCAAATTCATCAATTCTTCCCAATTTTTTTTGTAATTTCAATCGTCTACACCAAATTCATTCACAAATATAATTATTTTAATTGATACGATCAATTTTTCCTCCAATTAATGATGAAATTTCGAAAAAACCCTAATATATCAAATCAAATCTGATTTTTGTGTTTAATTTTCCGTGAATTGCAGTAAAAGTAGGATGAGAATAACAAACACTCGTCATATTTATGTCTTTTTGCGATTTCATGATTAATAATATTAGTAAAGAACAAATTCAACAGAAAATTTGTTGATTACAACAAATTCTCATAAGTTTTCATTATTTTTGGTAATTTGCAGGTTGAATGATGACGTTGAACAGGGATAATTGATGCTCCATGGAATAATTGATGTCGTGTAATAGAATAATTGATGTTGTATGATAGAATAATTACGGTACTATAATAAAATAACTTGTTTATTGAGAATAATGTTCTCTGTTATGTATAGTTATTTTAATTTAAAAACTCGGTTATTGTAATGTAGGAACTCAGTTATTGTAATGTAAAAACTCTAGTATTTGTAGTTGATGTATTACAGAAACTCAGTTATTGTAATGAAGAAACGTGATTATTTAATAGTTATTCAAATGCAAAAACTAAGTTATTGTAATTTGGAAACCAAATTATTGTGATGTAGGAACTCAATTATTGTAATGTATAAACTCAGTTATTGTAATGTAGAAACTATGGTATTTGTTGTTATTGTAATGTAGAAACTCGGTTATTGTAATGAATAAAGTCAGTTATTCTATATGTTATTCAGTTATTCAGTCGTTAGTTGTTTAAAGTCAGTTTAGTTATTTTACAGTCCATTTATTTTGCAATCCATTTACTTAGCTTCTTGGGTGTTCTGTTAAGTTATGTTCTAGTTTTTGGTGATTTGTAGGTTGAATCACGATAGACGCGGATAATTGACAATTAATGGAAAAATTGATGTATATACTTGGTCATTTGTTGTTAATTTTTATCTTGTGTTATTGAATAACTCATTTATTGTAATGTAGAAACTCCGTTATTTTAATGTAGAAAACTCAGTTATTTTAATGTAGAAACTCTAGTATTTGTAGTTATTACAATGTAGAAACTCAGTTATTGTAATGTAAAATTTTGATATTTGTAGTTATTGTAATGTAGAAACTCTTGTTGTTGTTTTCGCGTTTCTTCCACCAGTATTTCTTCCCGGCAAGAACCATGTCTTGCCTATTGATGAGAGATGGTAAAAGAGAGGATGAAGATGAATTGGAATCTGAATTTGACAGAAGCAACACTTATTTACAACATAAAAATAGAGTAATTAAATCAGAGTCGTATAATAATTGCCTTAAATTATTACAATAATAGTGATTGAACAATAAACATGAGTGAACTATTGTATAGCTATAATAATTATTACAATAATCGTGATTGAACTTTACAATAACCGTGATTGAACTTTACAATAACCAGGATTGAACTATTGTGTACTTTGTCTAATACTTTATCTTTGAGGTTAAACATTAACAAAAAGTTTGTCTTGCTGGTGTTTTCACCATTCTTCCCAATGAGAACCTTGTCTAAACTATTGATGAGGGTTGAACCAGCAAAAAGTGAAAGCTCCCTGAAAGAAATGAAAACAAAGAAGGGCGTAAGTTGAAAATAACTATTCAACTGAATACAATAACCACTTATAAGTATTAAAATAACCATAAAAGCACTATAAAATAATTAGATAGTTTAGAGAAATAAAAGCATTTTTGTCAGAATGAAGCAACTAAGCAAAATGAAATACAATAATCCAACTAATTCATTTAAATAACTGAAACAACACAATACAATAACTGGTTATTTCAGAGAAATAATAATGTACCAAAAAAACGCTACTACATTAAGACGCAGCATTGTTAGCAACATAGATACCACAAACACAAAAAACACATCATCTTCACTAGTGACGCACAACGACATCACCCAAGAAACCAGAAAAGAACAACATCAAAATCAAAAATCAGGTGCAAAAGCGCAAAATACAATTACGAAACCCTAAAATTATGAGAAAATGATAGAAAATGTCATTTAACAACACAAACACAAGAAAATTGAACAACATAATGAACATAACAGACTAATTGAAGATTACACACACACAAATCATTAAATTCAAACAAAGAACAAGAAGATGTCAGCGAAATTAAAGACATTCAACGAAAAAAATGGAAAAAAAGATGATGATGAAAGAGGATTACTAAGCACGAAAAAACTGGAAAAAAAGAACAAGAAGATGAAGGATTAAACGAAATTGAAGATGAATTAGAATTACTGAGCATGAAGAAGGAGCACGCACGAACAAACGCAGTAAATCCCGAAATAAAGCATAGTATTATAACCGACTACAAGCATATTATATAAGACCACAATAATAACTCCAAATTGAAATAACTAAGTTAAACAATATAATAATTGAGATTTAATATTATTATAATCAACTGAAACAGATTATATAAGAAGACACCATCTTACAACAATTCTTATTTGAAACAACTAAGTAAAATAATACAATAACTAAGTTTGAATAATACAATAACTCGGTTAAAGCAATACAATAACTATTATTAACAGAATATATTCTAACATAGCAAACAAGAAGTAACTACAAAATACAATAACTGAGTTTGAATAATACAATAACTCGGTTAAAGTAATACAATAATTGTTATTAACAGATTAACCACAAAACCCTAAAAATTATCAAAGATACAAAAACACAATTGAACTAAAAAAACTACTCAAACACCTTACAACCAACCAGAATATGTACAAAATCATTTAGAATTCTCATATCAAACTCAAAATTCTATAAATTATTTGAAAAAAAATGAGAGAACAAGTAATTTAACAACAAAGACATAAGTACAAACGGATATACACGAATTAACGAAACTGAAACGGATATTAGATAAGAGCGATAATGAAAACACACAAATCAGATTTAGAAACACAAAATTAGTACATACCTATAGTGAAACTGAAGAGAAATACAAGGATGAAGCGAAAGAGACGACGAAATCTCGTTAATTGATGATGAATTTGAACAATTTATAGCCTGCAGCTTGAGATAATTTCATGAAGATTGAATTTAATAATTTATAAGTATTCTTTTTTTTTTGTTCTGAATTTTTAGATGTGGAAGGAGAGAGAGTGATTTTTTTCTAATAATGAGGGAGATTGAGAGAAAAGTGGGTTTTTATAGGTTGGGTAAGATTTAATCTTAGCCATCCATCTTAGATGAGATCAATGGTCCAGATTCAGAGGGGTAACTCACCAATAATGACCAAACTCATATGATCCTATTTATTTATATATATATATATAAGATGATGATGAAGTGTTGGCAATGAGATTCGAGAAGGGGCTGACTTTGGCTATTAAGAAGAGACTTACTGCTTGTGTACCTACAACTGTTGAGGAGGTATACCAGAGAGCAGGTCGTGCTGAGAGGATTAAGAAGATGGTAATGGAGGAGAAAAAGAAAAGGAGAAAAGAAGAGAAAGTCTTAGGCTGTGAGTAAGGGGGCTGGGGGAAGTAAGAAAGGCAAATATTAACTAGTTTAGAGCTTACACTAGTAGTGGCGCAGCATTTGGGGGCAGTGAGAGTCGAGGTGCCTTTAGTGAGCCTAGTGGCATTCAATGCTTTAAATGTGGGAAACTGGGTCATAAATCCTTTACTTGTAGAGTGGTTATGGATGATCCGAGTAGGGAGGAGGTTTCCATACACCTGCACCCATTCGAGGGAGTAACCAGCAGTCCGAAGGTTGGAGTAACCAGAGAAGTTACAACAACTACACTAACCAAAACCGTTACAACAACTATACCAATCAGAGCTCTAGGAATGGGTCTTACCAGAGGTAAAGAAATGGTCGGAATCACCAGAGTGCAGGCAAGAGCATAGCTGGATCCAATGGGATAGGGTAGGAAGGAGCTAAGAATAATGATGTTGTTTGATTAAGTATGTAGGTTACGGGGACGTAACCCTTTCTTTTAGGATGGTAGGATGTAATACTTCGTTATTTCTTGTTATTAATGGTTATTTCTTGTTATTTATGATACAATTTGGTGATACATTTTGAGTATATTAATAATACATTTGGATACGTGTTTTAAGTACATTTTGATATCTATTAAGTTTGTTGGTTTATGTTAGATGTTTTGTTGGGAGTTGGAGTTGTTGCAATATGTTGAGTGAACTTCGGGACGAAGTTTCTTTTAAGGAGCGAAGACTGTAATACCCCGTATTTTAGAGGATGGTCAACATCATTTTGTTAAAATGTGATTTATAAAAATTGATATT
This sequence comes from Silene latifolia, assembly GCF_048544455.1. Taxonomy (NCBI): domain Eukaryota; kingdom Viridiplantae; phylum Streptophyta; class Magnoliopsida; order Caryophyllales; family Caryophyllaceae; genus Silene; species Silene latifolia. The sequence continues at coordinate 52,872,825 of NC_133531.1, forward strand.
TTATATTAATTAATTAATAATTATTGATACATGTAATTATGAGACGGGAAATAATAATTAAATAATACGTAATAATATATGACAGAGGATGTATACATATGACGCATACTAGTATGAGTATATGAGTGCGCTGTACAAGGTATGTCAGAAATACACATTTTGATGTTGTGGATTCTATTACAATTTTATATTAAGGTGAACGCAACAATACAGATCCCAATGGACAAAGAACTCGTGGGAAAACTGTTTTGGCAGATATATGGAACTTACCAGCAGGGCATCGTATTATAGTGGAGATTAATAAATCAAACCAACCTATTGGAGATGAAGGTGGGGTGCTAGGACATTTTGGCGGGACAGTTGCTAGAAATGGAGGTCTTTGTTCATTAAGTTATACAAGATGGGACTACTTGAAGAAGGGTAATAAGGGCACCAATCAAACTATGATACTAAAAGAAGTTCAGGTAAATAGAAGGGGTTTATTACTTCTTCTACCACTATTTTGTACGTACCTTGTTTTGGATAATTAATTTTATAAATTTAATATGATGCAGACTAGGTTTCTTTATCCGAAAATACTTGAGTATTGGATATTGAAGTCAATAGGACATAAATGGAGGGATCACAAGTGCTTACTAAAAGGAAGATATTATTCGGATTACGAAAATATATCTGAGTTGCACAATAATTGTCCACAAGATGTTATGTAACACCCCCATAGTCCAAGTGCCTTACCAGGACCACTCAGGTATAAGGATACTACCATCTCGGTTGCCCGAGGCAATGAAAATCATAAGACAATAAAGAAACGTACTTTAAAAGTAATTATAGTTTAAGTGATTACATGTTCAAAACCAAAACTGATAAAAGGAAATACAAGTTCTCAAAACTATCTACTATCAAAATACTATCAAGCGTCAGACACAGCGGAAGACTTCTAAACTGCAACGTGGTGACTCATCCCAGCTATCCCATACGCATCGTCTCATACCTGCTCAATAACTGCTCACCACCCCCGAATGGATCACCACAGTTTTTAAAACATTTAAACGGGGTCAGTACTAATCACACAATTTATATGATCCAACAACACAACAAACAACATAGCTCAAACAGTCACACACATAATCACACCCACTCCAATCAATCTCCGTCACCGATTGTCCACTGGACCAGCCCTGCCAGTGGGGGACCGCAGCCGTTCCCACCTAAGCCCCGCTCATCATACCGAGCGATAACCCTGTCCCATTAATGTGCACATCCCCTTCCGTGGCGGGTTCCACGGAGGGCGAAACTAGGGCGTGAAGCCACTCCCGCAAGTGACTCCACTCAGCCGAGAACGCATCTCGAGAACCAGAGACAAACAATCAGCAATCACAATATAACATCAACAACCGTCTGAATCAATCAACAATATACAATCACAACCGTCTGAATCAATCAACAAAATACAATCACAACCGTCTGAATCAATCAACAATCACTAACTACAAAGACAATCACCACACATTATGTAATTAATGCGAGTAGGGAAACCCTACCCGGAATGCAACACAAACATCGACGATCTAGCAAAATTGTCTCAAAACCTTTCCTCTACGAACCCTTCTCCTATACACATAATCATACAATTATCACCTAATCAACATAACCCTCCCAAAACCCCCAAATCTACCCAATTAGGGATTTAAACAAACTCAAAGAAACAGAATAAAATTGGTGTGTAGATCTTACCCTTGACACAAGGAACATTGTGGTGCAAAGAACAAGATGATCCGACACTCCTAGCCTTGGGGATTTGCCAACAACGCGACGAGAGAGAACTACGTAACTCCTTTTTCTTTTGAAGGGTTTAGAAAGGTTAAAAGTGATTAAATAAACTAACGGAAACCTTTTATATCAAACTCGCGTTATTAGCAAAACCCGTCAAATCATTCCCCGTAAACCGGCTACTCGATCGAGTAGCTAAGGTACTCGATCGAGTGCCCCCCTTACTCGATCGAGTATCTACGTTACTCGATCGAGTACCCAACAGGTCAGAAACTATTTTAAAACGCAACACACCCTTACTCGACAGAGTAAGGCCTACTCGATAGAGTACCCAGAGACTCATAAAACCGTAGTATTACAGTCTTCCCTCTTTAAAAAGAACTTCGTCCCCGAAATTCAACCTATACATAAAAACAACATACTAACTCGGTCAAGACGCAACCAAGCTACTAAGAACTCAAAACAAAACCCCAACTTACAAAACATGAAACCATGAACTCTTAACACCAACTCTACCAACTATTCCTACCTCCACACCTCGCTCACGATGTCGTATCAACTACATCATAAACTCTCCCGACACTAACTCCATACATAACCAACTACATAAACATCAAACGGAATGTTACATTCTACCACCCTTAAAAGGAACTTCGTCCTCGAAGTTTACTCACACTCATAACCTCATCATCCAACTGTCAACACTATCGAAATATTCTCGCATTCCTAACATCGAACTACTACAAGCACGTCCATGACCTTTTAACACTATCAACCACAACATATACAAATCCATATCTTATGCTACACCAACACTCTACTTCCAAATATACTACCATATGAACAACCATCAAAATCTCTTTTATCGCATCCTTCTCCTCTTAAGATAAATGTTACGTCCTCGTAACTCACTAATACTAAATCCTTGATATATCTTTTCATTATCCTCATCACCACCGCATGTCAAAGATAACCACCTATAACCTAAACACTCGCCATGCATATATCCAAGGCTCTCTTACTTAAACAGTTTTCATACCTCAACTCATACGGCACACCACCTCACCTATACCGTAAAACTCGTAGCAAAATCACCATACGAACTCTCCCTTCTTACTGCAAAACAACATACCTCTCTATGTAAGGCACATATCTCCCAAAAGCATAACTCACGATCTACACTCGTTACGTACACTCACACTAGATCCTCAAGTTCTTTTCTTTATTACCGCAAAACTCATACAAAACTTAACATGACACTAATTCCCAACACCCTACACTCACTTTGTCCCAAAATCGATTATGAACCACTGCAGCGTCAAGATCAATACAACACATGTTCCACCAATCACTTACCATGACTATGTCTAAAGCCTCATCTTAAAACAAGATCAAAAGTACTGTAACAACTTCTGACAACTGTGTCCCATCAACAGAATGTCACTATACCGTGACAACAACGAAAACATATACAACTCTCTTTCATATCATACTCTACCCTCATACCAAAACTTAACTGGTAAGAAACATCAATATACAAAACAACTGTCTATCTGTACAAACTGAAACTCACAGGAAGCAACATCAAACAAAACAACAATTTATGTGTAACTGGTATGTACTTTCGAAACTCAAATCATAATCATCCCGCCAACTCCACCACAACCGGTGACGACATCGCAACACCACCACCAACAGCCACACCGCAGTGCGCAAATACCCGCATCACCACACTAGGTACCGTGCCCGGATCATCACCCGAGGCACCACAACTACACCAATAGACATCACAACAGACACAACCCCATAAACACTGACCCAACATAACTTCTCGGACAAGAAAAACTTACTCAAATCCACTTTACTAAATCACAATGCAACATGTTATATGAATTAAACAATTAATAATCTCATGAACATCATCCTTACCATTTCACGGAATAAACAAGTATTATCCATACACATACAATTTTAACTATCCATGCCAGATCAATCACATTATTACCTTTTGAACCTCATTCCATTAGTATACCATACCCAACATAAATTACAAAACAATCATATAACAACTTTATAATTATCACACCATACCACTTCTTGTGAGGTCAGGACCTCACACAAACATTTACACGTATCATAGACCCGTAATCACATCCACCTAGTCAATCCTGATTACGTAAGTTACCACTCAACAAAGGTTACCTGTCGCCCGAGCTTAACTCATATGCCCCTCATAACATATTCTCCCATTCACATATCCATCACCCCCTGCCAAATGTAACCATACTATTAATACTCAACTACTAACAACCGCCTCATATAACCACATCTTACACTCTCTCACAACCATACATATCAACCTGGTCTCTGCGAAATCAACCGCTCCAGAATTGTTGCCTTTCTAATATACCATCACCCTTAACCACTAGTCACAAACCATAACACTACCACTGTCCGGACATCAAATCCTTACACTCATCTTTAAATATCACGATTTCTTTCCTATTTTTGGTTAACATCCCAAATAACGAACATCAAATCCATCAACAAAATTACTGCAACATTCTTCCCAATACCATTTTTAACTGTATCATCATCTAAATCTCCACCAAAATCTCATATCATGCAGATATTCTACCAACTTCTTACTTTCCTGAATTCCTCAAAACTCAAGACCAATCATGTTGTCCCGAAACTCCTCTATAACCATTAACTAACATCCTCATGATTGGTAGCATACATCTCGACGACTCCTTACCTCTATATCACATAACTCCGGTCAACATTTTCTTAGTTTTATTCCCCTCATTCTTTTCTTTTAGACTCTACAAAATCAATTAACCATTCAACTCCTTATCACTTCTACCTAACTCTTTAGTGTTCCGGTTACTTTCTCACTGCTCCAAAACTCACATCTAATTATTTCATATCGATATCATCTCACTCTTTCTTACCACAAATATTCTCTTATTATGTCATCAATCACCCTTGCCACTAATCCATCCACAGAATCAACGTTTACTGTTCAACAATTACATCTCTAGAAATCAAAATTCCTTTCATACCGCTAATTGCCCAAGGAAATCACACAGTAGTTTCATCTCTTAATAAACCAAATCTCTCAAACTCATTCACTGTCTACAAATCCACCTAGCGACATGTCTCCACAAAGTTCACTATATACTACTCTTCTCAACCCTTTTAAAACGAACTTTCACTATGTATATTCTTAACCCACACGACTCCTAACCATCCCCCTCCATGATTCTTTACACATCTCAAGATGCCACCATTTGCGTCCCTCATTTCAATCTTTTCATTCTCACGTTCCATAAACTCACATCATCCCTTGCCCACATTTAATTACTTTTGCATTACTCAACGTACAAACATATCGCTCATCTCATCTCACAAAACATGCTTTATGTCTCAATAAACCATAACGATCTTCCTTTTCTTTTTCCACTATCTATCACAACCACGTATAACTCATGTCCTCCCACCGAACTCATACTCACCACAGGTGCCACTCACTACACCACAAGACTGGGTAACTTACGCGTCAAGACCAACGTACATGTAAAACAATGCATAAAGAAGCAAAATAACAACTTTGAATTAAACATAATATGCAACGAATTCAAAAGATAAGCATATGACCTAAAACAGGGGTCACTAGATCGAGTACAGGACACTCGATCGAGTAAGTGACTTACTCGATCGAGTAGGTGAAGATCAGAAGCACGTAAAACAAATTACCAGGACTACTCGATCGAGTAAGTAACGTACTCGATCGAGTCCCCCCTACTCGATCGAGTACCAAGGCTACTCGATCGAGTACCTACGCATTTCTCAGCACTGTCCAGTTTTCGTAAAACAGTCATAATTCACTCATTTCTTGGTCGTTTTGGGCGTGTGACCTATCGTTAGAATCGTAAAAGGACAAGCTATCACCTCCAATTGGAATCACATTAAAATCATTTATGAATCCCAAGTTATAATAGTTTAAAGACAACCTCCCTATAATCGAAAACACAACTACTTGATTTTACTTCCCAACAACTTAAACGACAACATGGTAAACAAAAACAACTCGATGCTCATAAAACCAGTATCCCTAACCACATGTTACTAACTTCAAAAGCCAAGCAACAAATAACTCGATGCACATATATCATTCAACTTACCAATCACATATTACCCACATGTTTTTATTATATAACTTTACGTAAACAAAATCACAATTATATGACATCAAGTATCATATTCACATGTTACTAGCATAACAACCTTATAAAATCTCTTCCATCATACAATATGCGTTATAAAAAAAAATATCATATTATCATGCAACAATTATCATCTTTTTCCACCAATTATTCATGCTCTAACTCAAACTTTCAGCTATATAAACTCGTACAACACTACCAACAACATATATGTATACATAACTCTATGTATAACTCCAATCAAACAAATTTTCTTTCCGTATTTCTATAATGCCATATCGTAAAACAACTATCATACTTTCAATCAATAACTTACGAAATCACATCATCACCATCTTTTCTACACATTCCCCATTCTCAACATACATACATCCACTGATTCATGCCACACATCACTACATAGGTACACAATACACAAGGTAAACACATAGCGATCCCGACTCATATCCCATAGTGACCGGTTCAAAATTGTAGGGCGAGTTCGCGACTTTAGGACGTCTCCCAAGTCTTTGCATTAGCTCCTACAACTTTTACCCCGGGTTCATTTTATTTGACTCCCTATGTTTATTGGGTTCATTGGTTACAGGTTTCAGGATCGTGGCTCTGATACCATTTGTAACACCCCCATACTCCAAGTGCCTTACCAGGACAACTCAGGTATAAGGATACTACCATCTCGGTTGCCCGAGGCAATGAATATCATAAGACAATAAAGAAACGTACTTTAAAAGTAATTATAGTTTAAGTGATTACATGTTCAAAACCAAAACTGATAAAAGGAAATACAAGTTCTCAAAACTATCTACTATCAAAATACTATCAAGCGTCAGACACAGCGGAAGACTTCTAAACTGCAACGTGGTGACTCATCCCAGCTATCCCATACGCATCGTCTCATACCGCTCAATAATCGATCACCACCCCGAATGGATCACCACAATTTTTAAAACATTTAAACGGGGTCAGTACTAATCACACAATTTATATGATCCAACAACACAACAAACAACATAGCTCAAACAGTCACACACATAATCACACCCACTCCAATCAATCTCCGTCACCGATTGTCCACTGGACCAGCCCTGCCAGTGGGGGACCGCAGCCGTTCCCACCTAAGCCCCGCTCATCATACCGAGCGATAACCCTATCCCATTAATGTGCACATCCCCTTCCGTGGCGGGTTCCACGGAGGGCGAAACTAGGGCTTGAAGCCACTCCCGCAAGTGACTCCACTCAGCCGAGAACGCATCTCGAGAACCAGAGACAAACAATCAGCAATCTTAATATACAATCACAACCGTCTGAATCAATCAACAATATACAATCACAACCGTCTGAATCAATCAACAATCACTAACTACAGCACAATCACCACACATTATGTAATTAATACTGAGTAGGAAACCCTACCGGAATGCAACACAAACATCGACGATCTAGCAATTTGTCTCAAAACCTTTCCTCTACGAACCCTTCTCCTATACACATAATCATACAATTATCATCTAATCAACATAACCCTCCCAAAACCCCCAAATCTACCCAATTAGGGTTTTAAACAAACTCAAAGAAACAGAATAAAATTGGTGTGTAGATCTTACCCTTGACGCAAGGAACACTGTGGTGCAAAGAACAAGATGATCCGACACTCCTAGCCTTGGGGATTTGCCAACAACGCGATGAGAGAGAACTACGTAACTCCTTTTTCTTTTGAAGGGTTTAGAAAGGTTAAAAGTTATTAAATAAACTGACGGAAACCTTTTATATCAAACTCGCGTTATTAGCAAAACCCGTCAAATCATTCCCCGTAAACCGGCTACTCGATCGAGTAGCTAAGGTACTCGATCGAGTGCCCCCCTTACTCGATCGAGTATCTACGTTACTCGATCGAGTACCCAACAGGTCAGAAACTATTTTAAAATGCAACACACCCTTACTCGACAGAGTAAGGCCTACTCGATAGAGTACCCAGAGACTCATAAAACCGTAGTATTACAGTCTTCCCTCTTTAAAAAGAACTTCGTCCCCGAAGTTCAACCTATACATAAAAACAACATACTAACTCGGTCAAGACGCAACCAAGCTACTAAGAACTCAAAACAAAACCCCAACTTACAAAACATGAAACCATGAACTCTTAACACCAACTCTACCAACTATTCCTACCTCCACACCTCGCTCACGATGTCGTATCAACTACAGCATAAACTCTCCCGACACTAACTCCATACATAACCAACTATATAAACAATTTATCGATTGTGCGTCCTGATCAATACAACATGTATGTACGTCTTAAAACTATGCGCAACCGTGACAACAATAACGAAAACATATACAAATATCATACTCTATCATAAGAAACATCAATATACAAACAATGTCTCCATCCGTCAAATCAACCGGGTGGCAAACATCAAACAAAACAACAATTTCGTAAAAGGTAACGAAACCACCACCAACACCACTTTGTGGGTTACATCGCAAGCAACTGCAAATACCCGCGATCGCAAATGATCACCATACTAGGTACCGTGTCCCGGATCATCACCCGAGGCACCACAACTACACCAATAGACATCACAACAGACACAACCCCATAAACACTGACCCAACATAACTTCTCGGACAAGAAAACTTACTCAAATCCACTTTACTAAATCACAATGCAACATGTTATATGAATTAAACAGTTAATAATCTCATGAACATCATCCTTACCATTTCACGTAATAAAAAAGTATTATCCATACACATACAATTTTAACTATCCATGCCAGATCAATCACATTATTACCTTTTGAACCTCATTCCATTAGTATACCGACTCCAACATAAATTACAAAACAATCATATAACAACTTTATAATTATCACACCATACCACTTCTTGTGAGGTGGGACCTCACACAAACATTTACACGTATCATGAGACCCGTAATCACATCCACCTAGTCAATCCGATTCGTAAGTTACCACTCAACAAAGGTTTTGTCGCCTAAGGAGCTTAACCATATGCCCTCATAACATATTCTCCCATTCGCATATCCATCACCCTCTGCCAAATGTAACCATACTATTAATACTCAACTACTAACAACCGCCTCATATAACCACATCTTACACTCTCTCACAACCATACATATCAACCTAGTCTCTGCGAAATCAACCGCTCCAGAATTGTTGCCTTTCTAATATACCATCACCCTTAACCACTAGTCACAAACCATAACACTACCACTGTCCGGACATCAAATCCTTACACTCATCTTTAAATATCACGATTTCTTTCCTATTTTTGGTTAACATCCCAACTAACGAACATCAAATCCATCAACAAAATTATTGTAACATTCTTCCCAATACCATTTTTAACTGTATCATCATCTAAATCTCCACCAAAATCTCATATCATGCAGATATTCTACCAACTTCTTACTTTCCTGAATTCCTCAAAACTCAAGACCAATCATGTTGTCCCGAAACTCCTCTATAACCATTAACTAACATCCTCATGATTGGTAGCATACATCTCGACGACTCCTTACCTCTATATCACATAACTCCGGTCAACATTTTCTTAGTTTTATTCCCCTCATTCTTTTCTTTTAGACTCTACAAAATCAATTAACCATTCAACTTCTTATCACTTCTACCTAACTCTTTAGTGTTCCGGTTACTTTCTCACTGCTCCAAAACTCACATCTAATTATTTCATATCGATATCATCTCACTCTTTCTTACCACAATATTCTCTTATTATGTCATCAATCACCCTTGCCACTAATCCATCCACAGAATCAACGTTTACTGTTCAACAATTACATCTCTAGAAATCAAAATTCCTTTCATACCGCTAATTGCCCAAGGAAATCACACAGTAGTTTCATCTCTTAATAAACCAAATCTCTCAAACTCATTCACTGTCTACAAATCCACCTAGCGACATGTCTCCACAAAGTTCACTATATACTACTCTTCTCAACCCTTTTAAAACGAACTTTCACTATGTATATTCTTAACCCACACGACTCCTAACCATCCCCTCCATGATTCTTTACACATCTCAAGATGCCACCATTTGCGTCCCTCATTTCAATCTTTTCATTCTCACGTTCCATAAACTCACATCATCCCTTGCCCACATTTAATTACTTTTGCATTACTCAACGTACAAACATATCGCTCATCTCATCTCACAAAACATGCTTTATGTCTCAATAAACCATAACGATCTTCCTTTTCTTTTTCCACTATCTATCACAACCACGTATAACTCATGTCCTCCCCATTGAACTCATACTCACCACAAGGTGCCACTCACTACACCATAAGACGGGTAACTTACGCGTCAAGACCAACGTACATGTAAAACAATGCATAAAGAAGCAAAATAACAACTTTGAATTAAACATAATATGCAACGAATTCAAAGGATAAGCATATGACCCAAAACAGGGGTCACTAGATCGAAGATAGACACTCGATCGAGTAAGTGACTTACTCGATCAGTAGGTGAATATCGAAAACTGTAAAACAAATTACAGCGCTACTCGATCGGAATAAGTAACGTACTCGATCGAGTCCCCTACTCGATCGAGTACCAAGGCTACTCGATCGAGTACCTATGCATTTCTCAAAGATTTGTCCAGTTTCGTAAAAGCAGTCATAATTCACTCATTTCTTGGTCGTTTGGGCGTGTGACCTATCGTTAGAATCGTAAAAGAACAAGCTATCACCTCAATTGAATCACATTAAAATCATTTATGAATCCCCAAGTTATAATAGTTTAAAGACAACCTCCTATAATCGAAAACACAACTACTTGATTTTACTTCCAACAACTTAAAAACGACAACATGGTAAACAAAAACAATTCGATGCTCATAAAACCAGTATCCCTAACCACATGTTACTAACTTCAAAAGCCAAGCAACAAATAACTCGATGCACATATATCATTCAACTTACCAATCACATATTACCCACATGTTTTCTTATATAACTTTACGTAAACAAAATCACAATTATATGACATCAAGTATCATATTCACATGTTACTAGCATAACAACCTTATAAAATCTCTTCCATCATACAATATGCGTTATAAAAAAAAATATCATATTATCATGCAACAATTATCATCTTTTTCCACCAATTATTCATGCTCTAACTCAAACTTTCAACTTTTATATAAACTCGCATAACACTACCAACAACATATATGTATACATAATATGTATAACTCCAATCAAACAAATTTTCTTTCCGTATTTCTATAATGCCATATCATAAAACAACTATCATGCTTTCAATCAATAACTTACGAAATCACATCATCACCATCTTTTCTACACATTCCCCATTCTCAACATACATACATCCACTGATTCATGCCACACATCACTACATAGGTACACAATACACAAGGTAAACACATAGCGATCCCGACTCATATCCCATAGTGACCGGTTCAAAATTGTAGGGCGACTTCGCGACTTTAGGACGTCTCCCAAGTCTTTGCATTAGCTCCTACAACTTTTACCCCGGGTTCATTTTATTTGACTCCTATGTTTATTGGGTTCATTGGTTAAGGTGTTTCGAGGATCGTGGCTCGATACCATTTGTAACACCCCCATACTCCAAGTGCCTTACCAGGGACAACTCGGAGGTATAAGGATACTACCATCTCGGTTGCTCGAGGCAATGAATATCATAAGACAATAAAGAAACGTACTTTAAAAGTAATTATAGTTTAAGTGATTACATGTTCAAAACCAAAAATGATAAAAGGAAATACAAGATCTCAAAACTATCTACTATCAAAATACTATCAAGCGTGGATATAATGCGGAAGACTTCTAAATCGCAACGTGGTGACTCATCCAGCCTATCCCATACGCATCGCCTCATACCGCTCAATAATCGCCACCACCCCGAATGGATCACCACGATTTTTAAAACATTTAACGGTCGAGACTAATCACACAATTTATATGATCAACAACACAACAAACAACATAACAAATAATCACACACATAATCACATCCACTCAATTCATCTCCGTCACCGATTGTCCACCGGACCAGCCCGCCAGTGGGGGGCACTGCGTTCCCACCTAAGCCCCGCGTCATCATACCGAGCGAGCAACCCCGCCCCATTAATGTGCACATCCTTCGTAAGCGGGTTCACGGAGGGCGAACTAGGCGTGAAGCCACTCCGCAAGTGACTCACTCGGTAGAACGATCTCGAGAACCGAGACAAACAATCGTAATCGCAATACCACATCAACAACCGCTTCAATCAATCAACAATATCAATCACAAATGCCTGAATCAATCAACAATATACAATCACAACCGTCAATCAATCAACAATCACTAACTACAAAGACAATCACCACACATTATGTAATTAATACGAGTAGGGAAACCCTACCTGGAATGCAACACAAACATCAGACGATCTAGCAATTGTCTCAAAACCTTTTCTCTACGAACCCTTTTCTCCTATACACATAATCATACAATTATCATCTAATCAACATAACCCTCCCCAAACCCCCAAATCTACCCAATTAGGGTTTTAAACAAACTCAAAGAAACAGAATAAAATTGGTGTGTAGATCTTACCCTTGACGCAAGGAACACTATGGTGCAAAGAACAAGATGATCCGACACTCCTAGCCTTGGGGATTTGCCAACAACGCGACGAGAGAGAACTACGTAACTCCTTTTTCTTTTGAAGGGTTTAGAAAGGTTAAAAGTTATTAAATAAATCGACGGAAACCTTTATATCAAACTCACGTTATTAGCAAAACCCGCCAAATCATTCCCTCGTAAAGTAGGCAGCTTTCCTCGATCGAGCAGCTAAGGTACTGATCGAGTGCTCCCCTTTACTCGTCAGTATCTACGTTACTCGATCGAGTACCAGAAACGTAAACTATTTTAAAACGCACACCCTTACTCGACAGCAGTAAGGCCTACTCTATAGAGTACCCAGAGACTTACAAAACCGCAGATCCCAGGTCTTCCTCTTAAAAAGAATCGTCCCCGAAGTTCAACCTATACATAAAAACAAACATACTAACTCGGTCAAGACGCAACCAAGCTACTAAGAACTCAAACAAAACCCCAACTTACAAAA